>NC_051180.1:154016876-154234376 GCF_013339695.2 Rhipicephalus sanguineus
TGTTACACATTTGTCACGTCTGTCTGCTCGGGTTCTGTTGTCGTCTGCTGCGGGTCAGTTTTGAGTTTCGCTTTCACCAAACACCACTCAGCTTCAGTGACCTTGCTTGCTCTCGAGGCGGACTGTGCCCACTAAGAGTGCAAGTTGAGGCAGTCTCTATGGGTAGCACTTGTCCATGTCCACCATTTAGCAACTATTCGATCATTCACGTTTAAAGTTCACTAGTGAGAATAGAGAGAGTTCTACTGAGGGCTCCCCGAGAGAAGACAGACACACACACAACACACTGGGGTATGTGATTAACACTTGTGAATCATTGAACTCTGCAGCATACTGCACTCAATGGATTATCCTTAAGTCACAGGCTGCTACTCCATTCTTTTGTCTCTGCCACACCCACTTATGGTTCACCTGCTTTCTTTTGTGCAATGACATAATAGAACCAATTTACTATACTGCTGAAGTTTATTTAGCCCGGCTTCGTACCTCTCTCTCGAATGTACTACTTTTGTACACCCTTCAATGCGCCTTTCTGTCGTTAAACTTGATCTTGTCAACAGATTACTCGGGTACAGCATTCCTTCATCATGAAACATGACAAGTGTCATGTAGAATTTGTATGAAAAAACGCCTCGCAGCCAAGCGTTTACATCCCTGTCTACCTCATAAGGGGAGTATGAAAAACTGCGAATCAACGTTGTTACACCGCGGCGGAGCACTGCCGGCCACCTACCAGGTCTCAACTGATGGCAGCACTTCTTCACGTCAGCCTCGGTGGGATTCTGGCCAAGGGCGCGAAGCACGTCGCCAAGCTGGGAGATGTTGATCTTGCCATCGCCTCGGTTGTCAAACAGGGAGAAGGCCTCCTGGTAGTCTTCGCGAGGAAAACGAAAAAGAGGCCACCAGAAAGCGCTCAGACACCCGGTTCAGAGACTGGAGCAGCCCACAGCACTAGCGTTATCAAGCATATACGACGTTACGGAGCAGCAAACTGTACAAATGCAACTTCCCGAACCGCAAGTATCCGCTGCTTGACATCCGCTCTATCAAGCACGGAACGGCGACATCAAAATCTAACGAGTTTATCAATGAAGAAGTGAAAGTGTTCCCCTACGTTGCCAAGATAAGGGCTCATCTCACACTCTGAAAAAGGCGTGACGTGACATTACCGATTTCAGTGAAGCTGAAGTACTTGCGAAACGAGTGCATCGCGAACCTTGCGACTGAAAGCCCGAGGCTACAAAATGTCCCTCGATCGCTGCAGTACTTGACTCGCTTGACTGTTGCTTCGCAAGGCTTTGCCCGCACTTCCTAATATGGCATAAACTACAACACGAAGCCGCAGACCGCGGGGGGGACAACACCGCAGCTAGCATGACAAACTGGGTGTGTCAACGGATCGGTATTCCCGTTTCGAGAGCTTCGCGCTCACTTGCTTTACAGGCATGCGCTTGCGTCGACTTACCGCTAATTTGATCGTCCGTGTACCCGGCCTGTAAAGACATTAGGAGTCACGTTAACGAGGAAACGTTGGCTGACGAATTCACGGCACGAAAGGATGCAAACTCTTACCATGATGTAGAGGCAGCCGACAAACTAAAATGGCGTTCCCACAGGTCGCTTACCGCATGCAGGTTGTGACGTCATTTCCGGCGCGGAAGTGCTTGTCTGCTGGCGCCTGGTCTGCCTGGTCGTCCAGCGAGAGGAAGAGGCCCATGATGGGCTTTACCTCGATCACGTCTCAGCGTCCTCACGTCGGATAACAGACATTTTGCCGTTATTTTACGCTATTCTGCACACTGACCCACAGGTATGTGTACTTACACACTGACAAATATTTGTATTGTACTTGTAGCTGGGCCAGTGGGTTCATACACCTTAAAAAAACCCATAGACTATTGTTACTTGGGGCAAAAAGAAAACAGTAATAAAAGAGTGTAATAGTCCATGGTCTATTTCAAGTGGAGTGTTGTTCGGTTCACATACTACATGTGATCAACGGTGAGGTTTTTCGCTTGTCCACACAAGTGCAGCATGGATTCCTGCCCTGAAGAATAGAACTCCCCTGGTCCTCGTGACATTCATTTCATGAACATTGCTAGTTCAAGTGCTGTTCAACCACTTCAACCTACCCTCTGACCTTGTTTGGATTCTGCACATCACCTCACTTTTCACGGTGAAGCAACTTGAGACAAATCCGCTTGAGAACCACCTTACTCTGCATATTTACATTAAACTTCAGTTATGTGACTACTTGCTCGAAAGCATGGTATGTATATTATACCATGCAATAGCAGTAAAGTACCGCCAGGCTATCAAATATTTGGAAGATTAAAACACCCATGCAGACTACTTCAATGAGCCCCTTCACACTAAATATTTGTTCATTTACAAAACACAACAACACAGCAACATACAAAAATAGAGACCTTTTATTAACATCAATGTAAAATAGTAGCACCAAATAATTCGTTTTTATCGCAATACACCGCACAGTCAGTGTGCAGATTTCGCTTTAATTACGCTATCTACGGACTGCCTAAGAGTTGTTATCACGTCCTTGGGGTCCTTACTCTTCGTGATGGCTGTTCCCGATACAATCATGTTGGCACCAGCCTGAAATGGATGTAAAAATTAAAACCGGTCAAGTACCTAAAAATTCACATACATGAAAGCCATTTCAAGGAGCACTCAGGGATGCAACAGCCAAAATAGGATTTGGAGCAATTTTTGGAGCAGCAAAATGCTGCTTTTGGAGCACAAAAATTCAAATTTGGAGCAGGTTATGAAAAAAAAAACCTAAATTTTTTAGCCCGAAATGCGAAATTTGGAGCAGTATAACAAAGAAGGCTTATTTTTAGAAAGGAAAACAAAAATATGTAAAAACCATTCAACATCAGCTAATTCGTGCACAGTGCACGTGAACACCGCTATTTCAATATAAGCAGTGTTTTGAGCCACTCCACAGTGCGAACAATGACTAAGTTACATTAGCATTTGCAGGACCTGTCGAATAATTCGACAGGCACTGGAAATGCTATTGTGGACCTGCGAACCTGGCAACATGGAAATTTGGGAGATTCGTAAAGCAGGAGCAAGTGGGGGTAGCGAAAAAAGAAATCTGGCATACGCTTTTGTCTACTGTTTCTCAAGGCCACAGAAACGCCATACGCAGCAGCTCCAAATGATTGCCAATAATTTTGTAGACGTCAGCGATCATACTAGTACTCGTAATTACACGGCACGTGCACGAATGAGTAATAAATGTCCTGTGTCCCTGACAGCTAGTACTAATAGCCCCTTCTAAATCTCAGTATGCTTTTCCGCAGGACACCAGTGTACTGTGGCAAAAGTGGCTTAAAAAGTGTTCTGCACGCAATAAAACAAGCATCAGGAAATTTGAGAACTACTGTCCTCTTCTATTGCGATAACTATATGGACACTCTCGACGAGTTCTTCCCGTCACCTCCCGTGTAAAGTCCAAATTGATAACATATCCCCGTGCATAGTATGTTCTACCGCGGGTAAAAGCGCACGAATGCAGGCGACGAACGGGGCTGAAGCAGATATCAAACGAGCCAGCCCATCTCCGTCGCTCGGAGGGCGCATGCAATAACACCACTCCGCTCGGGAAGCCTGCCATCAAAGCATAGAGGAAACGCCCCGCCCGTCTTGAACGAGCATGAAAAGACGCGACATGGGGGCGGGGGGGGGGGGGGCTGTCGCTCGAGTAGCAACTTTGAACTTCCATTCTAAGGCCGCGGTCGCGATCACTGGCGCGCGCGCTAACTCGGCAGCCATCAGCGGGCGGCTCGTATATCCTGCTACATGCTGCGCTCTCAATGCGAAGACACTGTGCAGAAAGAGCATCATTCCCTGGAGCGGCCATATTCTCTTACACCAACGTTTTGTAGAGTTACGCGAGATCGGATACAAAAGAATTTGCTGCCAGCCTCACTTTGTATAACATTACAATTTGTAGCTATCGCATTTATTGCTTCGTCCTTGTGGTGAAACTGAGCCTTTTTTTTTTTTTTCGCGAGGGGGTTAGGGTTAGGGTCTGCGCGTCTGTATTGGATGACGATGCCCACACTGCAGATGACCAATGCGGCCTCCATTTCTTGCTCAAATTTGCGCAACTGAGAAGATTTTAAGCTGGTCGGGCATTCTGATGCAGCGTGGCGCAATTTTAACCAATTTCACAGTTTTGGCTCAGCTTGGCGCAAAAATAAGGAATTGTATCAAATTGGCGCAATTGGCGCAGCTGTTGCATCCCTGAGCATTGTACCCCGCACCTCAACCACGCATGATACTACAGTTAATGCAGCATTTGTTAGGTCCAAAGACGTGGCAAACTGACTACACCCAAGGCATATATCACCAACAAGGTGAGCCCCTACAAGCGATGATGAAGACCACCACGTGATTATGAACAGGTGCACACAACAATAGGTGCCTAATAAATGCCCACAACACATACGTACCTCAGCACATTGGTGAATTGTGTTTGGACCCACTCCACCGTCTACTTCTATGTCCAATTCCTTAAACTTGGAGCGCAGAAGCTTCACCTGTGGGAATAAGTTACGAAAGCAAGTGTGACAACAGGATGACAGTTACTGTAACACTTCTCGTGCCAGAGACAAACTCCTCACTTTGTGCTTCTCATAAAAATGATGCAGAGAGAATTCAGTACAATCCTGAAAGGAACGAAAGACGAGTACTAAAATAACGATTTATGAGTAAAAAAAAATATAGTTTACTCCTTAAGACGTTAGTGCTTCAATAACAAGAGAGAGAGATTACCAAAGCAGAACCATTACGTGCCTATTAACATCTTTACCTGATGCCCAATATCATTTAACACTGTAGAATACAATTACACGATATGGCCCTAGCACTGACGTGCACTGCCAGTAAAGCACATCGTCATCGCAGTTCTGTGCTGTATGAAGACGACGTAGGCACGCACCTCGTAATGCACAGAAGCAGCACGTTGTAGCGCAAACATGGATTCGTACAGAACTCACTTTTATAGCTACTATACCATCAGAAGTTTGTTATACGCTGATTATTAGCACCACCATTTGTTTAGCCCTTCAATGCTTTTTGAAAGACTCAGATCATATAGCTTTCTGAATCTTACAAAAAGAAAGAACATTTAAAAATTAGAAATCCTGATCAATCATGCATGTTAGTCAAAATTTCATCTTGTGGCTGTATTATGAGACGATCCCCTTTGGGGATATCACCAAAATGTCGCTTTCAGTGCATGCTGATTGGCTGGTTGAGGAAAGGCGAGCATGTAGTCACCTCAGTGAGTGGACACACAAGATTCTACATCGTGCAAAGCGATAATGTCGCCGGAAGTGATCACCATAGAATACAGTCCCACATCCATCAACACTCACACTCAAATAAGATTAGACCTATGACGCAGAAATTATGCGATAACAACGACCAGGCATGAAAGCAAAACACTCTGCTTCTCTAAAGAAACACTGTGGCCAGCACGCAAAAAAATGAACCCTAAAAACAAAAAAGAAAAGCCACAATACATGTTTGCAATGAAGCCATATTTAAGTTGCAAAAGAAATGCCTGCATTGCTAACCATAACCCATCAGATGTTGAACAAATGTAGTGTGATGTTTACTAAATGTTACGAATGCGTTCTTTCACTTGGTTTTTGGATAAGTTCCAACACTATTACATTAAATAATGTATTAATGCACCTATCTAAGGCATCTCTCACAGGTACAGTGTTTATCAAGCTCCTAAGCTATGTCTGCTCTTATCTTTTTAGCCTCCTTTCCCTTTGTAGGGTAACATACCAGATGTGCACTGTTGGGAAACGGGTGTCTCAGCTTGCGACTGCTTCTGCGCAGAGCTGATAGACGGAGCGATCAAGGCGACGGTGAGTTGAGGCAAATTTATATACATATATACAGAGGCGTTACATATTCGGCGCTGGGGCCGACAGCTTATTGGGCTCGCACAGCGGTGCGACGACGACCCGGGACTTCTTCGTTCGCTGTCTCGCTGTCCCCCTCTCTCCGCGCAGCTTGGTTCTTTTATAGCCCTGGGCGATCGCTTGCATCAGCCAGGAGCGCGAAGCCTCCAATCAGGAACCGCCGTTGGTCGCTGGCTCGAACCGGATCCGCGGGGAGGAGGGCTTGCCGCACGTTGCGGGAGAGATTTCCGTCGGTTGCGTCCGGCGCAGCGCCGGAGTTGCCGGGGATTGCGTAAGGCTCCCGCCTCGTTGCATCAGCTGGTGTTGACGCTGGTTGAGTCAGCCTCATCGCCGGAGTTGCCGGGGATTGCGTAAGACTCCCGCTTCGTTGCATCAGCGGGTGTCGACGCTGGTTGCGTCAGACGTTTTACCAGCTTGAATTCCTTGTCGAAGCAAGGAAGTTTGGGTTGGGAGCCCTGGCATAACAGCACCCCCGCCGCCAGACAATGCGCCGGAAAGACGAGCTGCTTCCATGTGGCTCGGATGCCGGGCGCGCTCGTTCGCCAGGTCCATCCAGGTTCACCTCCAGGGCCATGGGGACATTTGGCTCCACGCTTCGTTCCGTGAACAGATCCCAGTCGCCAGGCCGGATCCCGGCTCCAGTGGCTTGTCGCCAAGATGTGTTGACTTGCTTTGCTCGTCTCTTCTGACGATCTTTCGTATCAGCACTTGTTGATCGTTCTGCAACTTGTCAAGAACGGTCCGACAACAAACAACACACGACACAAGCAAGTGCCCTCGGTCACCCCACAGAACACCAGACCTAAATAGAATAATATATTCCTAGCTACCTTTATGTCGAAATTTTGTTCCCTCTATATCAAGAGGCACATGTGGGACACCAAAACTCTTAAAAGCAGAACTCAAAATATTACACGTGTAACAAACGCAATGAAACAGAATTCAAAATAACGTTGGCCCCTTGAGATCACTCAGGACGGAAGCGCTCAGCTGAGGCCGCAATGAGGACAAAATTTTGCCCCAATTTGCCTGCGAAAAACCGAAAGGATAGCCGAAGACGGCACTGATTAGAACGCGCGACTCAGTGCGTCTGCGTTCGCGTTTAGCTTTCCTTTCTTGTAACGAACGTTCAAGTTGTGCTGTTGGAGTATCATGCTCCACCTTAATAACCGGCCGCTTTTGGACGACATGTTATTCAACCAGGTAAGAGGACAGTGGTCCGTTTCGACCACAAACTTGGAACCGGAGACGTAACAGGCCAGCTTTTGAACGGCCCACACGAGGCAGGCACATTCCTTTTCAGAGGTACTATATGCCTCTTCCCTGCAGCTCAGTTTTCGGCTTAAATACAAAACTGGTCTTTCGTGACCAGTGTCATCTTCCTGGCACAATATAGCTCCCATTCCGCGATCACTCGCGTCGCACTGAATGATAAAGCCCTTGGAAAAGTCAGGCGCCATGAGAACGGGTTTTTCGCTTAAGGCTTGTTTAAGCTTGCAAAACGCATTCTCTTTCTCCGAGTCCCATGTCACTTTAACTGGCTCCGACTTTCGAAGTGCGTCAGTTAGAGGGCTGGCAATGGTAGAGTAGTTTTGCACATAATGCTGATAGTATCCCGCTAGCCCTAAGAAAGCCCTTATCTCAGACTTGGTGGTTGGTCGTGGGTAGTTCACGACGGCGGCTACCTTGATCTCTGAAGGTCGACGCTGGCCACGCCCCACAACGTGTCCCAGGTAAGACACCTCGCCGCATCCTAGGTGACATTTAGCAGGTTTCGCTGTAAGACCCGCTTCTTTCAACTTGTTCAGCACGACTCGTAAATGTTCGACGTGTTCTTCCCAGGTGTTCGAGAAGATGGCGACATCGTCGAGATACGGCAGTGCGAACTCGGACAGGCCATTAAGAACGCGGTCCATTAGACCCGAAAAGCAATAAGGCGCATTTTTCAGTCCAAAACTCAGCATAAGGGGACGATACGTTCCGAATGGAGAAACGAACGCGGCGTAGCGGCTAGCACGCTCGGTAAGAGGGACCTGCCAATAACCTCGCACGAGGTCTAGCGTGGAAATGTAGTTTGACTTTGACACTGTTTCCACCCTTTCCTCTAGATTTGGTATCGGATAGGTCTGGTCTCGAGTTATGGCGTTAAGGCGCCGATAATCGATGCATGGCCTAGGATCCTTTCCCGGCACTTGAACCAAGATTAGAGGAGATGTATAGTCACTCTCACCCGGTACTATGACTCCCAACTCAAGCATTCTATCGATTTCCTCCTTCATGCTCTGCTTCTGCACAGGGGAACATCGATATGGCTTACTACGGATTGGTTCCTCACATGTGAGCTCGATGTCGTGCTTAATAACCGTCGTTTTTCCGGGACGGCTGGAAAACACGTCTTTAAACTCAGAAACACTCTTTCTCAAGTCCTCCTTCTGGACTTGACTTAACCTTGGCTCCAGGTTCAACTGTTCCAACATCACCTCAGAACCCCTTTCGCTTACATCGCTAGAAGTCAGAACTTGTGCTCCTTCGTCCTCTGAAGCATTCTTTTTCTTTACTCTCACTTTTACGCGTTCCGTTTTTATCGAGATGTCTTCACGCTGCTCTCGAATGAGCGTCGCTCGATCAACCCTCGACAGCTCACACCAACTTTCAGCTACAGGCTTGAGCGTATTGCCCGCCTCGCCCAACGGCGCCACTTCGGTTTCTCCGCCGACGGAGACGACGCTACCCGCTTCAGCTGCCGGCGGCTCGAGTAACCCACCCCGAGAGTTTTCTGTCCGAGGCTCGCTCGACTCGCTGCCAAGGTCACGCAGCTCGACCGCTTTTGCCGGTGGTGGCGTACTACATGGAACGAGATCAAGTTCCTGTGAAAGCTTCCGCGCTTGCGATCGCGTGAGGGCCATGTACGCAACGCTGGGAAAGAACGATTTACCCTGTTCTTTGAGAAGCTGCTCCGAGTTGTTCGAAAAAAGATAAGGAAAACAATCTGGGAGAGCAGCAGACACAGCCGCTTCGGTGTGAAGCTTACCGAAAGAGCCTTCAATGATCACCGTAGCGATCGGCAAGCAAGTGCTCTGCTCCTCGGCGACTTGCCTGATCCATGCGCATTCTCCTGTCAAGTCGTTCGGAGACACTAATGAAGGATGGACAACGTCCATAGTTGCCGCTGAGTCTCGAAGTGCTCGACACGTTTTCCCATTGACGCTAATCTCCTGAATATACGGTTCTAACAACCGCATGTTCTTTTCTGATTCACGGATCGTTGCGAAAGCAACCTTTTGTTTACAATTTACCGCGATGTGCCCTTCTTTTTTGCAATTGTAACAGATTAGCGGCTTCCGTGACTCAAACGCCCGTGTAGCATCAGTGCGCTCTTTGGGAAGCTCACTCGACTTCTGCGCTTCCGTTTGCCCTTCCCTCACAGTCTCCTTCGTAAAAGACGGGTGTCTTCTAAAATTACGGTGCGGAGCATGTTTCCGGTCATCAGGTTTTTTTGAAAAGCCCTCTTTTCTCTCAGCTTTTTCAACACGCACGGCCCTACTGTGCAAGTTTCTACGAGTGTAGTACTCTTCAGCTAACTCTGCTGCCTTGTTTAGCTGTACTTCTCCAAGCTTATCCTGCAGCCAAAGCTTGACATCATCCTCGATACAGCGGTAGAATTGCTCCAATGCTATGCACTCTACCACTTTATCGCGATCGTCATAGACATCTTCGCCCTTGAGCCATTCAATTAAATCGGCTTTAAGACGAAACGCGAAGTCAACGTGTGACTCATTCCCCCTTTTTGCATACCGGAACCTTTGCCGGAAAGCCTCGGGTGACAATTTATATCTTCTCAACAGAGCCTCCTTAACCTCGTCATAGCTCTCAAACGCCTCCCTCGACAAGCACGTTATCACGTCGGATACTTCTCCGGGAAGTAGAGCTAACAGGTTCTGTGCCCAAAGAGACCGCTCGATGCCATTCCTATCGCAGACGTGTTCGAACTTCACGAGATACTTCGCCATGTCCTCGCCCACTACGAACGGTGGCAGTTGGTCCCGAATTCTATGTCCACTAGCCTGAACCGTCGCAGAAGCTACGCTAGGCGCTTGCGAACACTGACGGAGCGCCAATTCTATTCTTTTCATCTCGAGGCGCTCTTCGCGTTCCTCGCGCTCGCGGCGTTCTCGCCTTTCCGCCTCTTCACGCTCACGAAGTTCTCGTCTTTCGGCCTCCTCGCGGCGTTCTTTGATATCCGCCCAGGCCTCATCGACTTCCTCAGCCGTTACTCCCTCCTTCTGCATGATCTCAAGGATCGCTTGCTTTCGCTTCGCACGGCCCAGAGTAAGGCCGAGTTCTTCACAAATTTCGATGAGTTCCTTCACTTTAAGGTTCTCCATCGTTCACACTAGCCTCTTGCTATTTGCCCTCGTTAGAATCTACTTGCCGTATCCCCTATAAGTCTACTAGAAAGACACGCAAGCAATTCTCAATCTGCCGTGTTTACACCCTCCGCGTTAACTTTGGTTTCAAAGCGCTCCGACTTGGCTCGAAACAATCAAAGCTCACTCCAATGCTTCACACAACCTTCTCTAAACTACGATAACCTGTGCTAGAGAAGTCTGGTGAACTGAAGGGAAAACATCAGGCACTCACCGCATCGAGGTAGCTGACGCCGGCCGATCCCGCAGCTGCCATCCACTGTTGGTAAACGGGTGTCTCAGCTTGCGACTGCTTCTGCGCAGAGCTGATAGACGGAGCGATCAAGGCGATGGTGAGTTGAGGCAAATTTATATACATATATACAGAGGCGTTACATATTCGGCGCTGGGGCCGACAGCTTATTGGGCTCGCACAGCGGTGCGACGACGACCCGGGACTTCTTCGTTCGCTGTCTCGCTGTCCCCCTCTCTCCGCGCAGCTTGGTTCTTTTATAGCCCTGGGCGATCGCTTGCATCAGCCAGGAGCGCGAAGCCTCCAATCAGGAACCGCCGTTGGTCGCTGGCTCGAACCGGATCCGCGGGGAGGAGGGCTTGCCGCACGTTGCGGGAGAGATTTCCGTCGGTTGCGTCCGGCGCAGCGCCGGAGTTGCCGGGGATTGCGTAAGGCTCCCGCCTCGTTGCATCAGCTGGTGTTGACGCTGGTTGAGTCAGCCTCATCGCCGGAGTTGCCGGGGATTGCGTAAGACTCCCGCTTCGTTGCATCAGCGGGTGTCGACGCTGGTTGTGTCAGACGTTTTACCAGCTTGAATTCCTTGTCGAAGCAAGGAAGTTTGGGTTGGGAGCCCTGGCATAACAGCACATTCTTGACCTCCCTGACTTCCCTTAGTCTTGAGCCATGCCAATTAAATCAAATTTTTCCAGGCTGCTGTTTAGTATTTGACTACTGTTACAGGTGTCAAACTATTACATCTGCAGAATTTCCATGCAGATACCCAAAGCAACCACAGCTGAGGTTGTATAAAAGAGCCAGCTTTGTGGTGTGGCCTATGGATTGGATTATGGAAGCATAAGCAGCCAAAATATGAAAAAACAGTCACAGTATGCACAGATGTTAGTATGACATTAATGGCACTACGCAAATGCTTACCAGTGGTTAGAGTGCATTAGCATATACACTCAGAGTTTGTGCACTGAAACACAGTACAAACAGTAAAGCTGTTAAGGGGTGTATGACGACGGATCTCGTGCAGCATATTGCCCACTATAAAATGTCAAAGGACAGCCAGCAATAGAGATGGAATCTCAAAGTGACCATATGATAAAGCACAAGCTAGAATGCACAGCCAACCACCAAGGTTGGTAATGAGCTATCACTAAGAACAGCCAAAAAGGCTGCCCTAAAGCGTTGTCGGGGTGCACAACGAGTGCCAGTATCGATAAAACTGGCACTGTATACAGGAACATGCAATGCAAAGAAAAGTATATACGTACTAAGCTCGAAAGTAATGAAGCGTCTGAAAAAGCTCCAATACAGCAAAAGCAATGTACTGTATATAATGAAGCATTTGGAAAGTCCTGGATAGGTTTCGGGCAGAGGCAAAACAGGCTTTTAATATTTCCAAAGTGAGTAAGAACTCAGTCTAACAGCTTTGCTTTCTTTTACGTAGGAACAGCTCAGACTGGCAAAGTTTTGTTTGCTTTGTTTTTGTTAAGTACTGCTACTGCTAGCATGTGCTTACAGTGAGTACGAAATAAAGAAGCCAAGTGGAAGTGCCATCAGGCAGTGCTTAATCGACTTTTTGGAGGAGCAATGATCCTTCATTCATTCTAGCTTTGTTCCTCTGTTGCTTGTTAATCTGTAATCCAATATGCCTGAGACTATACAGTGAGGGGAGAGGGTTGGAGAGTGCATATGCAACACTCTGAAAGACTGTCTAAGCGGGTACAAGCACAACACAGTTTTCAGCAGTAGGCAAATGACAAACATGTTATCTGCAGTCACAGCAATTTAAGGAGCACAACCTGCAAAGCCCATTTACAATTTGCCTTTTTGAAAACGAGCAGCAGCACAAGACAGTGGAGCATGGAGGGAACAAACAAAGCACTGACCAGTACCCTTAAAAACATGATAATATCGATATGTTTTGGTCTAAAATGCATCATGTACGCACATGCCCAAGTTTGCACTTTATTGCCTTGTGAAACACCAAGCAAATCTGTTCATTTACGAACAGCTTGTGTGAAAACTATTTTGAAGTGTTCAATTTGCATGCAAATTTTGCTGAGTTATCCTCTGACTTCTAGCATGAACACTGCACATACAGTGTTCTCACATCGCAGCTTTAAGCAGCAACTATCTCTTTTCCTGAACACTACAAAGTCAAGATGGTAGCCAACAGATGGAAACACGGGGTGGGATGGGTTGAACAAACAGGAGAAAGTGCCTCAGACAGACTGGCTGACGTTTCGATAGGAGGACCTCTCTTTGTCAAATGACAAAGATAGGTCCTCCTATCGAAAGGTCGGCCAGCCTGTCTGAGGCACTTTCTCCTGTTTGTTGAACCTATCCTTTTTCTGAACACTGTTAACTGTTAAGGCCCTTTATCCATCTGTCAAGGCTAATCAAAGATTACCCAAGAATTTTGTTGGGGCAATTGTGGAAACACCCTTGTCGCTATATTAGCTGTGTGAGAATACAGCAACATACCACGACAATAACGACTGTTTTGGGTGAAAGTTGCAGGGTGTTTTCTCTAGATGTGTGCTTATCGTGTTTTATTTTCATGCGTGATACATGATGTAGCAGCCAATTAGCAGAAGATATCTTCAAAAATGAAATAACTGCTAGTGAGGGTACTCAAAGCCCAAGCCTTTAACTAGCAAAGTGCACTGTTAGGTACAGGCTCTGTGTACCTAGAAGAGCCTGTACCTACCAGACTATAAGACTATTGTTCATTGCAAGGCAGTTACCAGATTAGATAACCCTAATGTGTTTTAGATAGAGACTTGTTTAATTGTGTACCTTGGGCATCATATCGGCCATGAAACTTTGTCCACCGAATCCAGGCTCCACGGTCATCACAAGCACCATGTCAACATGCTCCACCAAAGGTAGCACCACGTCCACGGGCGTCTTTGGCTTAACACCCACTCCGACCTGCAAAAGACAAGCGACAGGTCCTGTAAAGCGACAGGCTGTAAAGACGAATGCAAGCACAAAAGGTATTAGTGAACGGGGTTGGGGGGGGAGGGCTGTGGTGAAACTTGGGCCCCCCCCAATGGAAAACCCTGAGAGCGCCTGTGCCAGCCAACACCCGTGAGTTTTTTCACACGGGGGTACTGGCACTGCTGGCACAAGCGTACATGCTTCCATAGCAACCAGGCCCTAAGACCTCTTGCTGTTCATGGCTTTTAGAAAATGAGAAACTAGTCTTTGCTCCGGGCTTTTCACGTGGCATATTTTGTTTGCTACACGAGCTGTGTTTGCAGTATCGTGTGCAAGACTGAAGGTGGTGTTTTGGGTCTCTGAACTACGAATGCCTGTAGCAACAAGTGCATGCTGTCACGCAGTTACGGTGCTGATCTTCGTCGTGTTCTTGAACGAGACATGGGAAAATGTAGGGGCACATCTACTTTGTCAGAACTTTTGCAAAAGTTTCGTAAGTGTCGTCCTGACAAATATCAGCAGTACTCGCTGCCAGAGGCTATTCCTTCATTAGTAGCCTTTGGATGGACTGTGTGTGCACCTAGTTAGCAGCCGTGAGAAAGTCTACGCAAATCGTCCGCAAGATATTTAAGCGCACGGTGAGCAATGCCTAACATCAAAGGTCCTGCTGAGACGCTGCACATTCTGTGCCAAGTGTCTTCCTGTGAACACTAATGGTGAGATCTCTTTTTTTCTGGTTCAAATATCAGATGTCTACTTCTGCAAGCATACTCTCGTGACATATCTACTCACATATTTCAAAAGTAGTGTTTTGCACGGAGGCTGCTAGCTCTATTCGCAATGCCCATAGACTGTCGCGCCGCCAAGCGGAATTCAGGAACGTCCTCTCGAGGAGGGTTAGTAGACGACAAAATGGCAGCACTACGCAGTCGCTCCCTTGTTCGGCTGTGCTAACCTCAGTGTTAACGCGTTGGCAAGGAAGGAACACTACGACTTGGCATGTTCCCTGCATCAGTGAACAAACCGGGCCCTCCGTGACACGAGAAATCTGATTCGTTCTTGCGAGGCGCGAAGTTTTCGTGAAAATACGTGGCGACTCGCGCTTTCAATGCTAGCCCACAGCGTACGCATACTATCAGCCTCGCGAGGCTTTCTGTAGCCACGTAGGTTAGTTAAATGTTATCGTCTGACATATTCAGTTGAAGCTCACCCTGTTTTACTTGTATATAGCTTTGGTCAGTGTTTCTTGTAGTGCATGAATCCCATAACACTGTACGCGGGAGGTCGCGCCGGCTCGCGATGTGCTCTTGTAACACTGAGTGATCTCAAGTTGTCGATACACTAAAATATGCCTCTATCCTTTTTCAGCAAAGCACTGTTACTAATCGTGCGAGCGACGTCTGCTCCACGTCTTTCGTGGAGCGAACGCTTTCCACGCCGTCCTTCGCCGGTGTGTTGGTGTGTTGGTTTCATAGCCAGCGCTGCGCCGCTTGTTTTAATACGTTTGTTGATAGGTGGCAGCACACTGCAAGCGATTTGCTCGTTGACCGATCTGAGAGAGAAATGTTCTCCGCGCCCAGGCCCAGACGTATCTGTAATTGTAAACGTGGTGACGCGGAGTGGTCGAAGTTGTTCGGCGGAGGAAATTCTTCAGATTGCTTTCAGCAGTGATGTTGAAAGAAACCATCCTGACGACGAGGATTTTTCACTGGACGTAGAAGACTGTGAAGGCACCGAGAGTGACAGCGACGGTGAACGATCAGCTGCTAACTCACGAGAAGCGAGTTGCACTTCACGTCGCCTCGTGCGTTATTGTTCTTTCACGCTCGTAAGTCACTTTGATTGTATTTAATGTATAATATCCTTGAGCGAGATCAAAATAAAAGCATAGTTCCTCTTGTGCATTGCATGTATCAATTATTGTGGATATTATGGAGCGCCGCATGCCGCCAACACGTTCGAGCTCGACCAGCGAAGCGAAATGGTTAGAGCGTCGGAACGTGCAGTCACAGCCACAATCCACGCCTCTCGGCTAACTTCTTCGACGTTGCGAAAAGGATACGTGTGCATTTTTTTTGATACTCGTGTTTCGATCGTGCTGATCGAGCCTGCAACATGCGAGTGAAGTGAATTGCACACGGCTAGAGTTTCAACACGGCTGTGGCACAAGTGCTACTGAATGGGAAGTTAAATGCTTGTGTTCCGTTGAAGACGTAACTCCGCGTTCCCGACTGCACAAGTAATGACGACGGCGTATTATGTTTGCAAATGATCACCACGTTAAACGTGCGGTCCCTTGCAGCAGCGATGGCGCTACTCGCTGGCGGCCTACTACTGCGGCAAATCCGTAAGGCAGGCTCGGTGCAACGTATCTATAAACGTTGGCTCGGTACGTACTACCTCGGAGTGCCGTTCTGCTCATACGTCAATTTTAGTTCATGCAGTTTTATGTAGCACGCACACGATTTCGCAAAGCATTGTTATGCACGGTAACGGAGCTGAAATATAACATTTCACACCACAGCAAATAATTAGGTGGCGAGTACTTAGCACTTTCCATGGTTTGGGAAAGTAGTTTAGTCTCATATCCATTTCAGCACAGCTCATGACTTCATCCGGTGAAAGCGGCACGGGCCGTACGTCCGCACGTACTATCTGTTCCTATGCTAACCTATGCTAACAAACGGTTTGACCCTCCTCCTGGCGCCATCTTGAAAGTACGGCGCGCCACCTATAGTTCGTGGGCATTGCGAATATCTACACTATCTGAAACTAGGCATATTACACGGCCCAAGATTTCACTGCAGTTGATCGACCTGTTATGCATATATCATAATTCCATCGCTGCTATGCATATTTCTCTTCTCAACTTCCAAGTTTGTGCCCCACATGTTGCTGCCTGTAAAATGCAATGAGTGTACATTTTTCATTACAAATAGTAGCTAGCAAGAAGCCAGTCGTGACTTAGGTGCAAGGCAATTTCTGCTGAACGGGCTTTCAACCTATCTTTACTGTTATGTGGATTTTGTAGCTCTAACATGCTTATAATCGCAGCGTGAAAGGCTGACCTTCATGCCGGCTTCCCGGATCTTGCGCACGAGTTCAAGCGGTTCTGCCGTTGCCTCGATGTGGAATGTATACTGATCGGCACCAGCATCTGCCATCGGCGACACCCACTGCAAAGAAAACAATGAAATATCCACTTAGAATAACAGAGAGCTGAGCTAGTTGGTAAGTATGCATTCTAAAAAGACACGGCGTGCAAACACGGACACAAGAAAGAAGTCAGGACACCACAAACGCTGTCCTGACTTCTTTCTTGTGTCCGTGCTTGTACGTCCTATCTTTTTAGAATGAAATATCCACGGTACAATGTACTATCCATAAGTAGCTATTATATAAAACTGGCGCTCCAGGCACACAAAGTAAGAGAAAGACGTACACAAAACACGGCACATGTATATTGAAGTTTCGATCATGTCATCCCATGTGACATTATGTCAAGACAGTCAACTTGGCTATCATTCGCAAGTGCTACGAGTCCTAAAGCAACTGCACGTTAACCAATTACAGATCTATTGCACACTTTTGTGTCAGATAACTCTGATCTGCAGGCAGAAATATCGGCCGATAAACCGACGGGAGTGTCGATAGCTCTTACTTTCTCCGGTGCTTGCACCATCATGTGCATGTCGAAGAACGTCTTGGGCAGTTTGCTTTTGAGGCACTTGACGACGGGATGTCCGAAAGTAAGGTTCGGCACGAAATGCCCGTCCATCACGTCCAGGTGGAGGTAGTCCGCTCCGCTGTCCAAGAGTTTCTGAGATTCCTCGTATATGTTCGCCAAGTCGGCGTTGAGAATGGACGGGCCGATTTTGCACTTCAAGCTCGAGGAAGTCATTTTGCTGGCTAATTGGGTGCCGACGCGGACGCCGCTCATGCGAAATAAAAGTTCATACAGCGAGAAGACGCGTGCGGTCGGGAAGAGGATAAGGACCTCAAGACGCCCGCTGCAGCCGCTTCTAATCTCTCCTCTTCTTCTTTTATCGCAGGAGCGCTAAAACACACACTTCGCGCGGCCGCTAATCAATCACATGTGCGAGTCAGCTTCGGCTTCTTTGCAATACACACTTTGCGGTTGTGGTCAAGCCGGAAGCGGAAACACTTTGAATTCTCATTACTGCGACAAAACACTAAAAGGACGCACTTTTAATTTGCTGAATAAATGAATTTATTTATTGTTTTCCAGACCAATCTTACTTGCACGCGAGGTCACTAATAAAAAAAAAACGTAAAAGGGTGGGCATTGTTTGAGAGGCGCGTTTTTCAATTTAGGCAAACTTCATATTTTGTGGGCGTTCTTTAAACGCCGTAAAAAATCACCACACAGCACGTACGTTGCCACAAAAATTCGGATCGGTCATTTTGGAATGCCCCCTATACTGCAATGAAACACACCTGACCCTAAAGTGAATGCTAAAAATTTTGCATGACTGATCTTTAACTAATTAAGCAAAATATAAAAAATACCCCGTGCGCCCCGAGAGCAAATCATGTTGTTCGTTTCATTCAGTTGCAGCTAACCACCTTTTCAAAATCCTTGGTTCCTGTTATATGAAGCACCCAGTATAGCTGATACGAAAAGAGTCGCAACACGTTGCAGCAACTTTATAGTTCCCTTTGTAGTTTCCATAAGGGAAAAAAATTGCATTGTCGCATCTAAATAAAGGAGAAATTTCCTGTGTACAAACATAACAAACGCTTTACTCTCTTTTTTTTTATTTGAGATGAAGATAGCACAGATTACTTGGCACTCAGCAGTCCGAAATCTAGTGGTGTGACACTTTGATGCAGGAGTTATTTTATTTATTTGTTTATTTACTAGCTGGTACACCCCCAAGACACAGAGTTAAACACAGCCGCAAGCTGTGGGCTGCTTACAATAGCAATGTGCCAAAGTGGCTGCACATGCTATGCAGTCTACGTCCGCACTCTAGCCCTGCAACTCCAGACTCGAGCATGAGTCAGCACACGATTGAGCGTATGAATCTTTTACACCCACTGGACCCACCTGGAATGGTTGTAATGAAGTAATTGATATAATGAAGCCATCTTCGCTTGGGTCCATTTTGCATAAAGCTCACAATCCTGTGCTGCAGTCAAGAGAAGGCAGAGGAATAAATAAACTAGAAAGCAATAGGACCGTAAAAAATCACCACACAGCATGTACATTGCCACACTAAAATGGATCAGTCGTTTTGGAGTGCCGTCTACAACGTAATGACACACACTTGGCCCTAAAGTGAATATTAAAAAGTTTGCATGACTGATCTTTAACTAATTAAGCACAATATAAAAAATACCTGGAGTGCCACGACGGTGCTCCGTGGCAAAGCCATTCCATTCGCTTTTTTTGTGCTGTATCAGCCCAATTCACATTAATCTCTGACAGACAGTGTATTGGCCGAGAATGTCCATTTGGCTGTGCAGCATAGCTTGGCCTGGGTGCTTTTGTGTGGAATATGCATCACCTTTAGTGACCAGGTTTGTAGCAACATGATGTTTGCATTTTGAGAAAATCACCAGATGTTATACTTAAAGGGACACTAAAGAGAAACAACGAATTGGTTTAGGTTGATAAAGTGTGCTCAGAGAACTCTTGTGTAGTTTATTTCACCACCGTAGGTTTATTATTAGAGGAGAAAACCAAGTTCAAAGTTTCATTTTTAAATTTCGCGCCGAACTTTGCAATTCGTGACGTAAAAGGTTTCAAAGAGCATTTAACGTATTTTGGCGCCACTGGCTCGACGAAATTTCCACAAACTCGTTATCTCAAGTCTCTGGCCCCCTCAGAGGACAATGTACTTCGATTTAACCGATTAGGAACTACGTAGGCCCAAGCAGGCGGCGTCAAAAATATGTGACGTCACGGCAAATGGTGCGGGAATTCCAAGGTGGCGTCGCCACCTGTATTTTCTTTTTGCACGTTTTCTCGCTTATTAAGCGTCTTCTTGCAGCAAGCGTGGTGTTTTTCGTATCGTGAAAGACTACTTTACTAATGCGAGAAAAATCGTTTTGCTCTTTAGTGTCCCTTTAAGGCTTCGATGTTGTGTGTCATCTATTAGTGCTGTACGTATATGAGGCGAACGTCAGTGCGCTTCTAGGCCATGCCTGGCTCTTGCGGCAAAAAAATACTATGCATCAATCAATACATGTGTAGATACATATAGCACAATAGACAAGAAGGAAAAGAGGAAGGCAGCAACATACATACCCACTTCTTTGTTTGTTCCTTGTTTATCACGCACTTTGTACATGATGTCAAAATAAACTTCCACGCTTATGAAAAAGACTGTGCTCGTACCAAAACAAATCTTTATTTTGGAGTCTAGTGAACCTCTCACAATGCACCCCCCCCTCCCTGAACGTCTTGCATTAAAAAACATTCAGAACGGTCCGTGATGCAGAAATCCTTTATGCCAAGGCCCATTGATCTATAAATAAACAAACGACACAAATCAAATTTTAGAAATAAACTTAAAATGTCACGAGCAGCACAGAAATGTGCAAGAACCCTACAGCATAACACAATTATGATAGTAGTTTAAAAAAGCACACACACTGAACCTCTAGGACTGTTATAAGTGTATGAATGCAAGCTAATTAATCATTTCTTTCTTTAGTTTAACTGTTGTGACAAGATCTGTAGCCTTGGCACAGTGCTAACAGAGGTAACCACAAAATTTTTTGGACTGCACAGAAAGAACACAAAAGATATTTGTGGTGCTGTGTCTGTAAGCTCAGAGGTTTTGTAATAGCGATGTTAATTTCCATTAGGGGTGTGCAAATATTCGAAATTTCGAATAGTGTTTACTATTCGATTTGATTCGCACTGGAATTTTACTATTCGAACTATTCGAACTTCCCAAAAACAAATGCAGTCAGCGTCCGATTGAAAATGACCCCTTCAGATTTTTAATATGCTTCACCTCATTACACTCTCGTATTGTGGCAAAGCTGCTTTTCAAGCTTCGTTACGGTCGAACTTTGCCAAGAGACAGTCAACGTCCGATTAAAAGTGGTCCCTAAATTTTCAATATGCTTCACCTCATTACAACCCGGTATTGCGGCAAAGCTGCCTTTCAAGCTCCGTTACGGTCGAACTTTGCCAAGACCCAACGTCCGATTGGAAGTGGTCCCTAGATTTTCAATATGCTTCACCTCATCACACCCCGGTATTGCGGCAAAGCTGCCTTTCAAGCTCTGCTACGGTCGCAAATTTATTAACTCAAGCAAACGCTGGTTCCAACATGGAGATGAAAGATGTGGCAGATGGGGGGGGGGGGGGCTCAATTAATGCTGTTTTCGACCTGAAATTTTAGCAGGAAGTCCGAAAAATCAGAAGCCGAAGCTTTTTAGCATCCAAAATTTCAGATGTTCTTATATATCAACGTCTACGAGGCAGATTTGGAACTCCGGACTTCCCTTGTCCGCCACATCAGTTGGGCTTCCACAGAAGTTGAAAGAGGAGGAGAGGCTGAGGAAATGGCATCTTTGCCTATCACGTGTAAAGTGTTGTTGGCAACACTTTGGTTGCACCAAATCACTTACCTAAATACAATTCGGCCTCTACATTGCCTCATTCTTGATAAGACAACTATGAAACACCACCCCGCCAGTGCTTCATCAACCTAGCGAAAAGAAACCCTTCCATGTTGATATTTCATAAGAATATGCTTAGGAATCCTTTCTTAACTTTTTTTTCTGCAATTTTGCTTCGAAGTATTCGAGAAATATTAAAAAAATATTCTATTCGATTCGCACTCACACTTCAATATTCGAATTCGCTTTGTACCCAAAATTTTGCTATTCGCACAGCTCTAATTTCCATAAAACACACCTTCAAGGGACAAATAATAATAATAATAGTAATAATAATAATAATAATAATAATAATAATAATAATAATAATAATAATAATAATAATAATAATAATGTGGCAACACACTGCGCACAAACCGGCGCAGCCTCCGCCTCGTCACTATCTAGCCCGGCGTGACACGGCTGCATGCTACACCACGTCTCCGATAAGGGACAGCGTCACCGGAGGCTTACGTTACCGACGGTGGCTATAAAACCAAGTTGCCAAGCTCGGAAGTTATCATTCCTTCGTTACCCGACTGAGCGCAGCGTCGCTATGCTCACCCCGCTGCTGCTACTTCGCTAATAAACAGTTGTTACATTTATGTTGGGATGCGTCCTTTTATCGACACGGCATCCTACAATAATAATAATAATAATAATAATAATAATAATAATAATAATAATAATAATAATAATAATAATAATAATAATAATAATAATAATCAATCAATCAATCAATCAATCAATCATTTATTTATTTAACGTGCCCAGGAACAACCGTAAGGTCTTTGTGCAGGCGCACGCAAAAAAATAATAAAAATAAACTATACAATACAGACAGTCTTCAGAAATAAAAAGAGCAAATACACGTAGACAAAGAGAAATGAACACAAAAGGGGAGGAGTAAAATAAGACAACACGAGAAATATTGAAGGGGAATGAAAAATTAGATTGCATATATACAACTATGCGGAAAGACG
Source organism: Rhipicephalus sanguineus (assembly GCF_013339695.2). Lineage (NCBI taxonomy): Eukaryota > Metazoa > Arthropoda > Arachnida > Ixodida > Ixodidae > Rhipicephalus > Rhipicephalus sanguineus. The sequence continues at coordinate 154,039,066 of NC_051180.1, forward strand.
GAGAAGGGAAGACTTTGTACACTGTGCCATACTATGTCAAAACAGTGCAAAGCTCGGATAAAAACAGTGATTGTGGACTATGAAAAACGTCAAGATCAAGAAAATTAACATTATAGAGACTTTGTATTCTGTGAACGGTAGAGTGTTGGAAGAAGCAGGCAGGTACATGAAACGGTCTGTTCTCTCTGGTTAACTTACGCGGAATTCGAAAATTAACACGATTGAGACGTACAGGGCAGGATATGATACCGTGGACTAGCTTGTAAAGAAACAAGAGATCAGAACGATTTCGTCGGCAGTGAAGTGATGGCAATGATAATAATTCAGCAGTATTTGAACGAGATTTTTTAGCAAAGCGATGGTTATATATGCTAAGGAATTTTTTCTGGACTCGTTCAATGGTGTTACCGCTGGATTGAGCAATGCTATTCCATATCACGGACGCATACTCCAGTTGAGGAAGACATAGCGCGGTGTACAACTTTCAGAAGGGCATAGGAGAACGGAATTCTCAAGACAATCTGCAAACACAGCCTAGGGTGCGAAGACCCCGCAAAGCAACACGCTTAGCATGAGCAGAAAAGTTTAACGTGCTATCAATAACAACACCAAGATCATTGATCTCATAAACCTTGCATAAGGACACAGAATTGACAGAGTATTGAAATGACACGCTAGATGTTTTGCGAGTAATAGACATGAATTTTGTCTTCGAGGCATTCAGAGAAAGGTTATTAGCGTTGCACCATTCGGAAAAAGAGCGCAAATCTGACTGCAGCAAGCGACAGTGAACTGAATGAATTTCCTTAAAAATCTTGATGTCATCGGCATACAAGAGGAAAGAAGAATTACGAATGGCAAAAGAAACATCATTAACGTAAATTAAAAATAGGAGTGGGCCTAATACTGACCCTTGAGGGACCCCACTAGTCACTTTATACAAGGAAGATGATTGGCCATTTACCGCTACATAACAATATCTATTGAGCAGATAGCTCTGCAGGAGATTCACAACCGACAAGTCAACATCAAATTGCGCAAGTTTAACCATAATCAGTGTGTGGCTGACTACGTCAAAAGCCTTGCTCAGGTCACAGTAGAGTACGTCAACCTGTCCTCCCTGAGAAATAGGTGTGGAGATCTGCGTCATGAAACTAGCAAGATTTGTGGTAGTTGAGCGGCCAGCGAGAAAACCATAATAATAATAATTTCTGGGGCCTTTTGTGACGCAGTCAAAGTGCCCCTAGAAGCATTACACGTGGCTGTCCAGCACACTAGTCGATACATAGCATGCGATATCATGTGACCATCACATGCCTTTCACCTTTGCAACATAACCAGACGTCTGCTTTGTACTTGAAGTTGTACTTGGTCATGTTTCATGCTTGTCATAACTTATGATATTGCTTCATTAACAAGTTGAGACTTTATACTCTAATTATGACACAAGTGTCAGCTCAACATATTTAAAGGGCCAGTAAACAACCCCGAGGTCCGAAAATTGTAATGAAGAGAAATATGCACACTTTTGCTATGTGAACATGATGCCACAAGAATTTTGCGAGTGCGTGCTATAATAAGGAAGTTACGGGGTTTAGAACATTCATTTCAGCTGGTTTCAAATTTTCGTGCGGCCTCGCCACCCTTCTCCACCACAGGGAGGCGAAGGCGTAGCCCGTCGTCGTGACTCCGCCCACTTCGGCAATGTGACACGACGTCAGTAATTGATGCCATTGGCGAGCTAGATTAGTTGCTATGCACTTCCGCTTGTTGCGGCTCCTGGTTGTTTATTGTTTACATTGTCGCACAGGCTCCGTAACTTGACGGGCAGTTTTCGGCTCTTCGGCATTTTTAAGCCTTTGCTCATGTCGAAGGCGAAGTGGGCGCAGGTGCTATGCAGTGCGAGGAATATACGCACGACAACCCGACAACTGCGTGGCCAAAACCGCATCACTGCAGGGCCAAGAAATAAGCCCCAGTTTCGTAGCGGTGGGTGGGAACACGAACTGACGTTAACTCGACAACTGTTTGTTGAGACCTGGTTTAGACCAATCGACGAGCTCAGTGGTGCGTCAAGTTGTCCACGGACAAGTTTGCATCACTGCGCGTACGAGGGGGATTGGTCAGGAGAAGGAAAGAGGTGTGGGAATTGTTTTTCGAAATGGAGGGTCTGCGTGGTGTGCGACGCTGTAACATTCTGAAAATGTTATCACTGCGGTCTACTGTACGAATTGGCGAGCTTGCCTAGGAAGTGTAAAATAAGAGTCGGAGCCTGTTTACTGGCCCTTTAAAAATAAATGAACAAAAGATAAAGTAACGAGCTGTGCGAATAGCAAAATTTTGGGTGCGAAGCGAATTCGAATATTGAAGTCTGAGTGCAAATCGAATAGAATATTTTTCGAATATTTCTCGAACACTTCGAAGCGAAATTGCAGAAAAAAAGTTAGAGAGGATTCCTAAGCATATTCTTATGAGATAGCAATATGAAAGTGTTCCTTTTCACTAGGTTGATAAAGCACTGGCAAGTTGCTGTTTCATAGTTGTCTTATCAAGAATGAGGCTATGTAGAGGCCGAATTCTATTTATGTACATGATTTGGCGCAACCAAAGTGTTGCAGACAACACTTTACACGTGATAGGCAGAGATGCCATTTCCTCAGCCTCTCCTCCTCTTTCAACTGCTGTGGAAGGCCAACTGATGTGACGGACAAGGGTGTGCTCCCTTCAAGTTTGGAGTTCCAAATCTGCCAAGTAGACGTCGATATATAAGAGCATCTGAAATTTTGGATGCTAAAAAGCTTCGGCGTCCGATTTTTCGGACTTCCTGCCCAAATTTCAGGTCCAAAACAGCATTAATTGAGCCCCCAACTCTGCCACATCTTTCATCTCCATGTTGGAACCAGCGTTTTCTTGAGTTAATACATTTGCGATTGTAGCGGAGCTTGAAAGGCAGCTTTGCCGCAATACGTGGGTGTGATGAGGTGAAGCATATTGAAAATCTAGGGACCACTTCCAAACGGACGTTAATCTTGGCAAAGTTCGACCGTAACGGAGCTTGAAAGGCAGCTTTGCCGCAATACCGGGGTGTGATGAGGTAAAGCATATTGAAAATCTAGGGACCACTTTCAATCGGACGTTGTGTCTTGGCAAAATCCGACCGTAATGGAGCTTGAGAGGCAGCTTTGCTGCAATACCGGGGTGTGATGAGGTGAAGCATATTGAAAATCTAGGGACCACTTCCAATCGGACGTTGACTGTCTCTTGGCAAAGTTCGACCGTAACGAAGCTTGAAAGGCAGCTTTGCCGTAATACGAGAGTGTAATGAGGTGAAGCATATTAAAAATCTGAAGGGGTCACTTTCAATTGGACGCTGCCTGCATTTGTTTTTGGGAAGTTCGAATAGTTCGAATAGTAAAATTCCACTGCGAATCGAATCGAATAGTAAACACTATTCGAAAAATATTCGAAATTTCGAATATTCGCACACCCCTAAGAGTAACGCAAGCTTTTTTGTTAGTATTTTTTTAACTAAAGGGACACTAATGATAAAATGGACTTTTCTTGTATTAATGAATTATTTTCACGATACCAAAAGCACCATTCTTGTTGTGAGAAGATGCTTGGTAGTCAAGGAAACACGGAAAAAATAAAATGTGGGTAGTGACACCACCTTGAAGTTCCTGCACTGATTTGCTGGGACATCACAGGATTTGACAGCCTCTGCTAAGGCCTATATAGTTCTCAAGTGGAAGTACATTGTCCTCAGAGGGGGCCAGAGACCAAAATATGAAAACACTTTCAAATCCATGATGTCAAGCTGACATTCATGTGCAGAGGTTTCGGCATGAAATTTAGAAATGAAACTTTGACCTTTTTCTCTTCTATTAATAACCCTATGATGGCGAAATTAATGACAGCAGAGTTTTAGAAGAATAATTTATCAGCCTAAATTGATTCGTTGTTTCACTTTATTGACTCTTTAAAGTACGGCTGAATTCCCTTTACAAAAGAGACAGGAAGAGGCAATTAGTATCTTTCACTTCATGGTAAGCAAAGAACATAATGATCAGAACAACCTAGCATCATGCCGAGGTTTGAACAATGTAAGATATGAAAAAAAATTAGTCATTACTCTGTTGCACTTGGGTGATGATGGAGGGCATGGACTCATTTGTCAGAAGTGCTGCTGCGCCTGCCAGCGTTAGGGTCTTTTTGAAATGCAAAGACAACATAAATACCTGGAAACAAGGGCAAAAGAAAAACACTGTCAATCTGCACTGGCACTCTTAAGAATGCACACTTGCAGCAGACTTCGAAATGCTTTAATGAGCCTAGATTAGATACCCCCCAAAATCAGACAACGAAATGCATTGTTGTTGCTACTGTCCTGGAGGCATCTCTCTACCTTGCAATTCTTTTCATTGCGTCAACTTGATGTCTGTTTCAAGTAAGTAAAGAATTTATGCGCTGAAACAGCAATATAAATGTGCAGGCACAATTTAGGAGCATGAGCAGATGAGGATGGCAAGAGCATACAGAAAGTGCCATTGGAGTAAAGCAATTAAGCTTATGTGGAAGCAATAGCAAACTATGACTAGTTCAATGAAGCAGTAGCATCATTTGTGCTGGTCTACACCTTCAGTTGGTTATAGCGTGGCCAGCATAAAAATAAATTTAAAAATTGGACCCATAATTTGGGAAAGCAACTGCAGGCCTTACACGATAATTACAGTAGTACTATAGCTGTCCATTAGCCCGGAACCGCATCTAAGACGATCCCATTTGGAGATATCGCCAAAATTTCACTTTCAGTGAGTGCTCATTGGCTGGCTGAGGGAACATGGACAAGTAGTCGCCTCAGTTGTAGGACACGCGAGATTCTGCATCATGCAAAGCGACACTGTCACCGATAGTTATAAATCTCAGAATATGGTCCCGTTCTGTTTATCGGCTTGCACTATTCTATTCCTGTTGACATAGCATTCCCGAGATGTTGCGAAGACAAGTTTATTCGCAAGGAGTGTTTCAGGAATCTGCGATAAATGAATTATGTATTTTAACATTGAAGTTTCCCATACAAAAGCAATTTGTGGGCTGAGAGATATGCTGAAATCAGCTTTTTCCACGTGGTTTTCTTTAATGTGCATATAAATTGAGGTAGAAGGGCATCTCTACATTTTCAGTATTGGTGCCAAATATTACGACTTTTTCTGAAGCTCTTTGTTGTGCATCTATATTTGTATTTCAAGAATAAAACATTGCACTAGTTTTCTACAGAGGCTGCCCTATATGTCTACACTATTTGAAGTTAGGCTTTCAATGTGGACCAAAATTTTATAACAGTTATCCTTTAAAAGTGTTCAGCTTATTGTCATGCAATTTAAAGGCCTCCGTAAATCAACATCTAGCACATAATGCATCACTCCAAAATGTGAATGGCAGGCACGCGTAGATATGTGTCTGGTCACATAGAACTGCCCACACAGTGTGCATTTCTTTGTGCTCAATCTGTTGTTACTCTGCATCTTTTGTCTGCTGTTGCAATGTGCACAGCGTCGTACACTTAAAGCTGTTTCTTGATTTATACTGCAAGCATGCACATTACCCAACACATCTAAAGGATATATAGTACATGAATCAGGATATTAATATTATATTTATGTGTAGATGAGAGGTAAAGTTGTCAACATACTGAGAGCTTCCCATTCTGCTTGAGACAATGTGCCCTGAAAAAAGAAAAGAAAAAAAAAATGAAGCAAAGAAAGGTTAAGAATGGTTCTACTAAGTGGTTTCCGAGTGGAGGATTATGCAAAGCTGAGCATTAATAATTACTGTCTGTTTGCATGGTTTGTCACGGTACACCAAGAGCAGAGGAATACATTGTTGTACATTCCTCTTCCACACAGAGACAAAATACAAATTCATTTGCATGAAGCAACGTAAGTTAGTTCAGACGGGCACAGCCGATTAAGACCAATTACCCAAGTAACATGCTTGTCAAGTCTGAGCAAGCTGATCGGTCCAAGACCACTTCCTAAAGTTTGATACAGAAACTTGATACAATGTAAACTGCCGCAGAACTCGCAACATCTACTACAGTACAGGTAGAAGTTAACAGCAGTATGTTATTAACATTTCACTATTACATGTGGCATCACGGTAAACATGTCAAGCAGTTGTGCTATGTTAACACTGCATGCTACCAATGATAATGAACCACGATTGAAATGAAAAGCAAGGTCAGAAGAGTGGTGAATGGGGCTACCAGGTGGTGCTGCATTTTAGGTGTGTTCTTCGGGTGACATGGAAAAGAAGGCTTTCCAACATGAACCGTGACACAGGAAGCACTTCTGTGCAGTACTAGTTCATGCTTGTCTTAGTTACAGTAGATGGATGATAGATAGTAGCTTGCCATTATAATGGCAGAAAATTTTCTTACCATGAGGATAGAAAATAGAGTTGAAGGTGGCACATGTCTGATGCGCACCCCAACAATATCGAAACAAACTAAGAAATAAAAAAAATGTGGCCTTTACACGAGTGCATATGGTACGTGTCGGTGCTCTTCATGGTAAAAACGTCAAATAAGACAACCATTCTTATTTTTCAACTTGTTTCATGCTATTTCAATCTAGGTCAACAACAACAAAAAAAAAACTGCTCAAGCACGTGCCAGTACTCCTTTACATTAGTGCACTGCGCCTGAAAAAGTGAACGGACAATTTCCAGTTCTGCAGTCTCACAATGTCACAAAGTGCCATGTCTTTTGCGTTTGGCACTGCAAACAACACAGACTGCTGGAATGATCACTGCCCTGTGAAAACAAACAAACAAACAAACAAACAAACAAACAAACAAACAAACATAAGTTAAGGGTCTTACCACTTGTGGCCTTCTTCGAGATTCTGGTTCCTGGGCTTTAATCTTTTCTAGCTGCTCAACAGCATGTTTGTAGTCATCTGGATCTTTGCCTTGTGTTGTCTGGTCGCCAAACGGTGGGTAGGCCTGGAAATTCAACCAGCTGCTTTCAATTTCACTTCAAGGCATTTCAATTTTTTATTCGACCAAGAAAGCGTACAATGTAGTTCGTGAACTGGGCACATAGCCAAAGGCTAGCAAATAACTTCTGAGGTGAAACTTCAAAGGTGAGATGTCATCTGTCAAAAGCAGGTTTTTTACTTGTGAATGTGACAACAGAGTGAAAAAGGGTAGCGGCAGGGATCTTTGTGGTGGTCCATTATGAGGACGGCCTTTAAAAGAAGTGCTTGCATTAAAACACTTTTTTTTTTTTCACTGTTATATATCTACTGCATCTGTAATCATGGTACAAAGGCTTGCCCGACTTGCTTACTTTTCCAAAGGCAGTCACATTGAAAATGATGTAAAGACTGCACACCCCTTGCTCTATCTGCTTTAGTAGCCATTGGTTGCTGGAGTTTGTCACTAGTGTTTAAAAGAGTAGAGCAAAACGGTGGACCAGTACATGACAACCAACCATATGATGACAACAGCATTTTGCTTTGCAGAGACAGGAAAGACGTGCAACAATGTCACGTTTCCAAAGGGCGTAATATAAAAAAAGCAAATGTAGCATAAGTCAATAAAAAGTTCCATGTCGACTCGCGGATGCTACCACTTGCCAATCACATGCTTATTTCACATTCCTTTTTATCATCACCATCATCATGTTACAGAATACAACACATTATTTCCAGCATTGGAGGCATAAAACTACTTTGGTTATAAAGCTTTGCCTTCAGGGCCAGAAAAGCTTGCCAGTAGGTATCGAAATAAGGTGAACTCAAATTTTGTGTTTTATGGACCCTGAAACCACAATCCGACTACGAGGAACACCACCATATAACGGGTGACTCCAAAGAGACTTAAACCACCTTGGGCTTTTTAATGTACACCTAATAAGTACATAAGAGTTACTGCATTTTGTCCTTTTCAAAGAAGGTATGTTCACCTGGACGCAGATGTAGTGAAATACATTTTCATTCTCACCAACTTTGCGCACATTGACGTAGTTCCAGTGGCGTTACCAGGCCTAACTTAACATGATGTGATACCTAGGCAACAGCACTTTCTTTAATGTGAGAGGGGGAAGAAATGCAACCACAAACTTTCACGTAAAGATATTTCAGCATCCTCTACGGTGGATCATAGGCTGTGATGTTTCACTACTACTAAGGCCATGGATTCAAGCCCCAGCAGTGTCAACTGTTCTTTGTCTGAGGCAGATTGCACAAAAATTCATGCACTGAAAATGAGGTGATCAATTTCCATCTAGAGCTCATCGTGATGGCATTTCCTGTTTATAGAAATCATACAGCGGTGCCAAGATACAAAAAGTCCTACATATTCCTTTCATCTATGTTTATCGCATTGGCAACGTTACCATTTTTAATGTTAAACCAACCAGCTCAAGTTTCAATAAACAAAAAATTTCAGCAAAGATACATGGTGAAATAGATACGCTACCTCCAATGCTTGCATTTTGCGAAGAAGAACTTTCCCCTCGGGGTCATCCTTGAACTGGTCGAAGAAATCTTCAAAGCGCTTCTTATACACCAGCCTGAGATCAAACTCCTTGGCCATCCTGATTTAAAAAAAGGAAAATATGTAAAAATGTGAAACATGGATATGCTACTCTGAACAGTACACATAACAAAAGCCAAGTTGAAGGCACTAAATGTCAATTACAGTAGACTCTTAGTAAACAGAAATCTCATAAATGGAACTGCTGCCTAAAAAGAGAACTGCATGTAATATAATTGGTGTCATAACTGGATTCTGCACCCCTGTTCATCTCTCAGTAAACAGAACTCGTGTTAAATGGAACAGATTTTCCTGGTCCCTTCAGGTTCCGTTCAACGGGAGTCTACTGTAGTGACGTTGCAGTTCACTGGTCAAAAGTGCCAGAAGGTGAAAGTTGCACTCTGAAATAGTTATTTTAAATCTGTAGGGTGTTCAAATAGTAAACCTTTCTTATTGAATTAAATACGAACATGCAAGGAAAGTGACCTTGAAATATTGAATATTCTCTCATTTCTAAGTCTACACGAGATGTGAAGTTAGCATGAAGTTAGTTAGGTAAAGCTTATAATTTACAAACAATAGAACCATGCATCAGACTGAGAAGATAATAAACGAGTAGGGATCTGTATATAGGCTGATAAAAAGTGAGGCATCCCTATTTAACACTTTCGAGACCGCCCCATCGAAGCATCAATCATATACAGTTGAACACGGATATATCGAACTCGAAGAGGATCGCGAATTAGTTCAATATATGAAAAATTTGATATAAAAAAAATACAGGCCCCGAGACCTTACCAGTGGCGGACGATCACCTACAATCTGCGCATTCTAGAATGACAACTAATTACACACACACGATGCAACAGAATGTTTTATTTACGCAAAAAAAAATTGCTTATCTTGGCCTGCTTCTTCGTCTTCGAAATGAAGTTGAAGACGCTGGCCTTGATCTTATCGAGGCTGTCCAGGTGCGACAACCCGCTTCACTCCATGTCGCCGTAAAAACGGTGAATCGAGCCGAACGCTGCCGCCACTTCAGCGGCGGAGCACGCACGTGTAGCTGCCGCCTTGTCCAGACGATCTTCGTTGCCACTTGAGCTGTCGGCCTGGGCATTCTGAGTCCCTGCAACCGCAGCTACAACGTCCTCATCAGCGAGGCTCGCAACAGCCTGAACACTGCAGTCCGCTTCCTCAAAATCGTCCGCAGACACTTCAGGTGGAACGGCAGCTGGGAAGAGGGACAACTTGTGAAATGCGTCGTCTATGCGCTTGTCGTCGCCGTCTTCATTGGTTTCCGCAAGTTCCGCCGTCACGAAGCCTGTCTTCCGGAAAAAGTTGGCCACTGTGTCCGCCTTCACGTCTCGCCGGGCCCCGTCACCATTTGAATGGCACTAAGCAGGTCAACCTTCAGGCCACCTTGAAGGACTTGATGATGCCCTGGTCGAGCAGTTGCAGCTTCGCTGTCGTGTTGGCCAGCAGAAACTTCAGCTCGATGTTTTTGAGCTTGCAGGGGAGCACGCACGCAAAAGAGGAATGCAGTGGTATGCGATAACTCACGGAAGTGAACTCCACCAACAAGGCGGTTGCGATGAGTTGCAATCACAGCGATGGCTACCCGGGTGCCTGGGCTACCTGCGAGGGCAGCAGCGATGTATGAAAGGCGCGAGCTGTGGTTGGCTGAGCAAATACGAAAGGACGGGCTGTGGTTAGCTGATCAAAACTCACAAAACGGCAAAAAAAAAAAAAGAAAAGAAGAAAGGAGGAGGCCGCCGGCTTCTTCGTTCCTGCTCTCGGAGCCAACAGTAACGCGGAGAGCGTAGGAGAAAGAGAGAGAAAAAAACTTGGACCATCTCCTCGAAGGGAACCCTGATGGGATGCGAAGCAGCAGCGGTGCGCATGGCGTGGACCCGGTTGAAGCGGGCGTCGACGCGGGTGCTGGAAGAACGGTTTGAAGCGAAACTCGGTGTAGCGTTTACTCAAGTAAACGTTTGTTTGAAACGCAAAGACACGGGAGGCGGGTTGGGTTTCGTGTAAGTTTCATTAAAGCGTTCGGCAAGACTTCGTAGTCGTTGTTTCTTCAGAGTCGAGACACGGGCGCTGGACCGGAGCAGGTGCGCGTTTTGCCTTGACTACCGCGGGTGAAGCGAGAGAGAAGTGACACGTTCAGAGGGGTTGCCAGCGGGCGGACCAGCTGGCAGCTGCAGGCGCTACGGCGAGCATGCTGCGGGTGAGGGAGAGAGCGACGTCAGCACGCACCTGCGAGGGAAGCGTGCGAGGGGAGCGTGACGTCAACGCAAAGCTGTGGTGTGACCTACATGGCAACGCTCCAACACCTACGGCGAGGGGAACGTGTTGCGGCGCATTCGTACGGACGCACGTAACATACGGCGTTACACACGTGAGTCAAAGAGCTGCTTCGCATCTAAAAAAAAAGCCTTTCCTCAAGTTGGAGACCGTGCCCAGCAGGAGTACAGTCCGAGCCCTCTCGCCCTCACGTTTTTCGAGCATTTCGGGTGTCGGCGGAGGCGCGGTGCCGCAAAGGTCGCGGGGCTGAGCGAGTGCCGAAGTGTGCCTTCCAGCTCGCACAGCGTTCGATATATCCGATGACGGGTAAAAATACCGTTCGATATAGACGTGCGAGTTTCTATACTTTTACAAAGGATTTTCAAAGGGATAATTTACGAGTTCGATATAGCTGAAAATTCGATATATGTGGGTTCGATATATCCGTGTTCGACTGTATGATCGATCGCTTTCCGTGCACTGCCAAGTTCATAGTTTCGCGCGTTTTTACATGTATTGCTATATAGTGTGTAGTTTTATCACTAGACTTTCAGTTTCGGCATAGTTTGACATTTTTCTGGAAAGCGGCGACACATGGGAGAGAGACTTGTGGGCAGCAAACGGAGCGGACCATGGTGTCGGACACTTGTCAGGCCGCGCAAAGAAACAGACATGAATTGCATGATTCTGCTGCTTCAATGGCAGACTTTTTTTTGATAAATCGAGCAGTGAGGTATCCGAAGATGACTGAGAGCTCGGATTTAATTTCAAAGACCGATTCGGACGAGAATCGACCTGGGACTTCAGCCAGTACTCGTAGGTGAGCGTAGTTTCACATCCGCTTCTCTCGCGAATAGCCGAAGAGGCTTTCTGTTTGTTCTCGTTGATTTATTTCTGTTTGGTAGAGTCTCGATCAACAAGCTTTTAGAGAACAGCTCATCTATCAGCTTCTCAATCTTGATGACGCCAGGCAAGCGCGCACTGCTCCACCTCCTCCACTCCCATCCACGAGTCATGCGCTCCACAAGCCAGAAAATGTAGGCAGGCGCAAGAATGGCAAGCTCTGTTATAAGCAGAAGGAAACCGAGGTGAAAACAGATGTTTTTTTCAATATCTGTCAGGTACATTGGTATTTCACTACTGCACGGAACTGCTTCGTTGAGTGGCGCAAGCCGCATTGAGCATGAGTGCTGCACTTGTTTAGTATTTATTTATTTAAAGTACCTGCAGCGCCCGAAGGCATTCTTGCAGGGGGTAATACACAGGGTAACATATGCTTACATAAACGGATGACTATGAAAACAAGTAGCACACCGAAAAAGTGCTGTAGATACCGTATTTACTCGAATCTAGGCCGGCCCTGATTCTAAGCCGACCCCCGAAATTCGCAAGGCCAGAAAAAAAAAAACTTAATCATTGTACTCGAATCTAAGCCGACTCCCCCCCCCACTTTCGCACATCGGTTTTTCGAAAAAACATCGGCGTAGGTTCGAGTAAATATGGTATGTGTACCAAACTTTTCAAAGCAAGAAAGGGGGCAATGAAGCATGTTTTACATATCTTGAATTGTATATCTTGGATTTTTTTTACTGTAATATTTTCGCTCAAGTATCTATGCTTAGTCCAACTTTTCTATGTTGTCCTTGCAGCAAGTGTTCAATAGGACATTTTTTATTATGTATTACTATGTCTAACCTTTATGGGTGATATTTCAATCTGTATGAAAGACCATTTCATTACCTTCACTTCGATGTATGTAACAGAAATACAATGCCATGACTTGATTTAATTAAAAAAAAAATTTTCACACCCTTCCCAATTGCCTCTTTTTTACGTGGTCCCAAAAGAGTTAATTACAAAAAATTATTGAGCAGAAGTTATTTGCCAGATGTGTTCACTCGGTAGCTGCTGAACCTGTGCAATAACGGCATCCGTCCTGCAGCAGGATCACTTGCAGTCCTCACATCCACATATCATTCTGTCTCCTTGAGACTCCAGGAGATATTTTTATCTTCTGTATAGTATTTAAAATTTTAAGTATTCAAACATCCCTATATATCTGTGATTAGTTCTCTGCTTGTTCCTTCAACTACATCGCAGGCAAATTTTTTTAGGGGGGGGCCTGTGACAAGTGCCGTGACGTCGCTGTAAAGACAGTGAATTTTATCATGAGCATGTAAGTTTACCGAACTTTTAACCTATCTGAAACTAAGGTTTCTCACCTCATATGCATGCATACACTACATACCACAAATTTTTTGGATTTCCATGGAACATTAATCAGTTCCTAAAGTCATGGTCATGTTAATTTTGGTCCCCATTGCTCTGTTGGCCACCAGCGCCTGCCTCTGCTTCATGGTAATTCTCTATCTTGCTTTGCATTACCTTACCACTGGTTCTCTGAGAAGATTAAGAATTCCCCACAATCGCCACGAACACTGGCAAAAAATAAGCGAAGGAACACGCTAACCAAAACAAATGGATGCGTGTTACTGCTGTGTTTTGCCAACTATAGGTCACACCCCTCCCTTTTCATGAGCCTTAAAGAAAAAAAAAACAACAGAAAAACAAGTTGCACCCGTTACAAAATGCACCTATTTCGACACAGCCGGCATAACGAAACAATGTACCCTTGCACACACATTGCGAAATGTTGTGCTTACATGTTTCAGGTTACTAAATTTACATAAACAAATTTTTTTTTAGCTGCAGGGTCTAGAAGCAAAATATTTTCAACCAGCAGTGCCTCTCTAAGGTTCAGAAAAGCTGCATTCACTGGACTTCACCCGAAGCCATCTAATGTCCTCCAATGCACTGATGAAATTTCGGCTATTTTTCATGGCAGCTTCGCTGGGTCGACATTGTCAGCAGCCAAATAGCTTTTACGCAATGTTGGAAGCACGTTGCTTGCATTGCCCCTGCAGCATGGTGTTCTCGAGGTGAACACACGAACGAGCATGCATGGTTCTATGCATATATTATAAGTTGTGCCATCGTACAAGATGCACTATATATAAGTATTTTCAAAGAAAAGAAAGCGTGATTTACAGTATGGAAAATAAGGCATTGGCTTTCCCATGTAACCCCAAACATGGCAGTGATAGCAAAAAAAGGACCACTTACTCTTCCAGGACGTCAAAGTTTACGAGAAACTCGGGACAGTCCACCACGCCTTCCAAGTGAAAGTCGTACTGTGCTCCAAACAGGGGCAGCTCGTCCTTAGATCCATGGAACTCAATATAAAAGACATCGTTGCCAAACTTGAGGCCCGGTGCTTCTCGCACACGGCGCCTGAAACAATTGAGAGGGAGCACACATCACAGTGTCAGCAGACGAGTTGGCAAGATGTGGGGAAGTCAGTAATGCTTGGTACGAGCAAAAATTGCGCAGAAACAATTTACTAGGGGTGTGCGAATATTCGAAAATTTCGAATATTTTTCGAATAATGTTTGCTATTCGATTCGATTCGCACTGGAATTTTACTATTCGAACTATTCAAACTTCCCAAAAACAAATACAGTCAACGTCCGATTGAAAGTGACCCCTTCAGATTTTCAATATGCTTCACCTCATTATACCCCTATCAAACGGGCACCCGTGAACTCCGTTTAACTCCTTCGTCTTTTCCTCGAGTGAGATGGGGTTCATGTCACACGGTCACCATTTCGCTGAGGAAGTTAAATGGAGCTTTTGGTGGAGGGAGTTCGGTAATGACCATTTCGGCTCGATGGAGTACTCTCGTTACCCGCCAGCTGTTGCTACGCTGAAAACCGCACTAGCAAAATCGTCCTAATGACCTCAATTATAAATTTGCTCTTTTTTTTGCGTAGCATTTCACGCCCCGCAGTGCAAGTTTTAGTTGTATTTTTTCGGACATCAGCGCTTGTACTCTCCACACCAACGTCTCGCCAAGCCACCGCTGTGAAGTGTCGCACCATATTTGTTTCTGCACGTGTGAGGCGCACGCACAAGCACTGTGACAGCAATGGTGATTCTGAGCACTTCATCAACACACAAAAACACGTTTTTGTTGCTTTAAAGGCGACTGCAGAGGCAAAAAATTGGACGTTTCGACGAGCGCAGCAGCGCTGTTTCTGCCCCATGCGGCAACCGTCGAAAGCTTGCACCGAGCCGTGTAGCACAGCCTCAACTCCATTCTGGTTAAGCTCCATGAAGGAGTTCAATGGGGAACGGAGATCAACGGAGTTCGGTCGTGGCCATGTGACAGGGGTATTACACTCTCATATTGCGGCAAAGCTGCCTTTCAAGCTCCATTACGGTCGAACTTTGCCAAGACACAGTCAACGTCCGATTGGAAGTAGTCCCTAGATTTTCAATATACTTCACCTCAACACACCCCCGTATGGCGGCAAAGCTGCCTTTCAAGCTCTGCTACGGTCGCAAGTGTATTAACTCAAGGAAACGCTGGTTCCAACATGGAGATGAAAGATGTGGCAGAGTTGGGGGCTCAATTAATGCTGTTTTGCGCCTGAAATTTGGGCAGGAAGTCCGAAAAATCGGACGCCAAAGCTTTTTAGCATCCAAAATTTCAGATGTTCTTATAGTATATCGACGTCTACGAGGCAGATTTGGAACTCTGGACTTGATGGGAGCACACCCTTATTCACCACATCAGTTGGGCTTCCACAGAAGTTGAAAGAGGAGGAGAGGCTGAGGAAATGGCATTTTTACCTATCACGTGTCAAGTGTTGTCGGCAGCACTTTGGTTGTACCAAATCATGTACATAAATAGAATTCGACCTCTACATTGCCTCATTCTTGATAAGAAAGACAACCATGAAATATGACCCCACCAGCGCTTCGTCAACCTCGCGAAAAGAAACACTTTCATGTTGCTATCTCATAAGAATATGCTAAGGAATCCTCTTCAAACTTTTTTCCCTAAAATTTCACTTGGAAGTATTCGAAAAATATTCTAGAAATATTCGAGAAATATTCGAAAAATATTCGATTCGATTCGCACTCACACTTCAATATTCGAATTCGCTTCGCACCCAAAATTTTGCTATTCGCACAGCTCTACAATTTACGATGATTGTCAACACATGTGAAGAGCCATACACTTCTGGAAAGTTACATTTACTATTGACGTGAATACTTGAGGTTTTTCAGAGTGAACATGCTTGACCGGCTAAAACTATTGCCCATGTAATTACTCAGCACTAGCAGCACCTTTAGGTATTGGGACCTTCTAGAATGTGAATGATGCTCATAATCAGATTGCATATGTGCCATGTACATTCGAGAACTGAAATGAGTCCTGCGCCGTAAGCTGCATCCATCCATTCAAAGCGTCATGGAATGCGAAGAGGAACGCTACCCGCGTCGTGTCTTCCCTCTAGCCTGGCCGTTAATTCTCACAGGGCGAGCGGGGAACGCGGTCGACAGGCGTGCGAGAGGGGGGGGGGGAGCGTAAGAGAAGAGAGGGAGGGGGAGGGGACGCGCATGCGCAGTGGGGGTGTGGGCACCTCCCGTGGCATGCTTGTGCTGGCACTAACGCTGACACTGGCGGCGGCGTTGACGCTGGCGCTCATCGCGGCGTTGCGCAGGAGAGAATGAGGCGTGCGAGAGGGGGGGAGCGTAGGAGAGGAGAGAGAGGGGGTGTGGACGCCAAGGGAGGGATGGACAAAGCCCCCGCCTTAAGCTACTTGGCATCTAAAAATTTTTTTACATTGTACAATGCTAACGGTACATTAACGTAGTCCGATGCCAGGGCAGGATCACTCGCACTCGAAGAGGAGCTCTCATCACCATCTTTTTGTTACTTTCCACGATGAAAAATTTCCCAGAAAGGTGAAGTTTATTATTTAAGTTTTTTTTTTCACTTTAATGAGGTTCAATGGCAGCCCCTCATTACAAAGTACACTCACAAAGTACACGGTCATTCTACTTTTCCTATTCCTGTACTTCATGTAAATAAACCAAGTTTTCCTACATCTTCATAAAAGTGAGCTAGCTTATAACCAACACCTTTAATTAATAACAGGCCATAGATGCAGACTCACACAAGGTCGTTGGCATCGGGTGTGGTGCCGATGAAGTAGCCACCGGGAACGAGGCACTCGGCAGCATTGCGAAGCATGCACTGTGCCTGCGGCAGACTCTCAAAGCTGTAGTGGAATGTGAACTGGCAGCTCACCAAGTCCAGCGCAATGTCCTTGTACTTGTACCGGTCCTTTAACCGCACCTGCAGCAGCACCATGACAACAACCAGCGTCAGCAAACCGAATGTCAATGAAATCACACTTTGGCTAGACTTACTGCTTGAAGGGACGCTAAGCAAACAATACGTAGACGTGGATGGTTTAAATAGCATTCCAGGAAACTCATAGTGCTTTCTTCGTGCCAAGGAAATGCTTAGTTTGAAACAAAATCTTGCTTTAGTGGTCCGCACACCATTGCGCCATTCAAACCACCCACCTCCGAGAACAGCCTTTTGACGTAGCGCTCCGACACTTTACTAGCTTTACAGCCCAACAGCCGGTGCTGCGGGGCAACGGGTCAAGGGGCTTTAGTGGAGCATAGTCCGGCGGAAATGGAACTCGCGTCATTCGCAAGGGTAACACCAGCAAGTTCTTTTTTGAATCAGACTGGAATGCACTAGCTGCATTTTCTTACATCTTGTAATGCACTGAAATGTTCTTTTCTCTGATAGTTAGTATGAGTACTGGCGATTAATTGCACTAAGGCTCTACTATGTGATCGGCTCGTGTTCCAGAATGTCCCAGTGGTGGCGCTAATTGAGTCCTACATTTGCCTTAATTTCTCAATTGCTAATGTGCTGCTGCATATAATATCGCCGTTTTAGAGATTCTCAAGCATTGAGCTTTCACTCTGACATAAATTGCTGTTTACCTTTAATGTACCTATAAATTACAGAGTTCAACGTGTCAAAACCATGATACGATCTTGAGACACGCCGTAGTGGAGGACTATGGATTATTTTGGGCACCTGAGGTGCTTGAATGTACACCTAAATCTGAGTGCGCGGGTAAACACATTGAAATGTGGCCTCCGTGGCTGGGAATCAAACTTGTACCCTCGAGCTTAGCAGAATATATATAGTAGAACATATATACCACTTAAGAAACCTTGGCAAGGTTGCAAGGCTGGTGATGGTGTAATTTATCTGGTATGGAGTGCTTAATTTACTGGTACTTTGTGCTGAAATTTCGTAAGGTCACATTTCACAGACTATAGTTAGTACATAGTTACTGAAATGAGGTCCAACAGACAATCAAGCCAAGGAAAGTTTATTTGTAGTAATTGCGATATAAATAAGAAGAAATTAAAGGGCACGAATAGATAACTTTCCGCCAGCAGGGACCAAACCCTCAACCTTCGAATAACACGTCCGATGCTCTACCAATTGAGCCGTAGCTCAATTGGTACAGCATCATTAATGAGGACTGTTAGTTCTCATCAGCGTTGTGTCCAACAAAAAAAAAAAAACCCTTAAAATTACCCTGCTTTTGTTCACAGTTACTGAAAAGCACTTCAAACTTGCTTCATCGATTTTGGTTAGCCATGTATGATTCTAGCCCTTTGATGATACATATTTGCAATGTCCTGAATTGATGCTCATGAGCTGGACCATCACTGACAGTTCTTGTATTCAACGAGTTTTTATTAAGTGCTTCAAATATTTTGGGAAGGGGGACACACAGAGAAAGGAAAGGGAGGAAAGCAAAAAAATACAGAGATACGTTACCCTGGTGCAATCTGCTTCGATGAATTCGGCTTGAAATATGCGTCCTGGCTCTCGCTGTCTCCGGTGCCGCTCTTTGAGCTCCCGAAAACGTTCTTCTGCATGCTGCAGCGATGTTCCTGCTATGTCTGCAAAGAACGTTTTGGCATTTGCAGCGTGATTTCGCGTGCGAATTATGCAGTCTAGAGATTCTCGTGCGAACAAAAGTGAATTATTAGTTAGTGTACGATCAAGGCGGACAGGATGCTCAAGCATAAAAATGGAAGCTGCAAAAATTTCCGTGCCATGACTGCAGGGCAGGAATCCCAGGGGTTTATAAACCAATACTGATTACGAGAGGCGGTCTAGAGGAAGACTATGGATCCAATCTGACCCGCCCTGGGGCCCTACAACTTCCACCTAAATCCAAGACGCCTAACTGTGGCTTTCGTGAAAAATATTACACAATCAAAGGCAACTGAGATACGAACAAGTCAGGGCCAGCTAAAATGTGTTCTTTTTGTTTCTGTCAGTACGCTTAATGTCGGCATGATTTCGGCATGTTTGATTATTTCGAGGCCTAAACTGTGACAACCACCGAATTAGCGGTACAAGATAATTCGCTCGAGTCACTCCTCATAAAATTTATTAGACTTTATAGTTCCTTGTTCACGTTTCGTTTGTCTACGACTCTACTACTCTTTTACTTACACGGTGTACGTCACTTGCAGTGCAACGATGACATTTGGAGGCACATGTGTCTACAGGTTTTGAGCCTCAAGCCTGGGCCTCTGCAGGCTTGTGGATTCAAAATGAGGTGCCACGCTTCTTTGGCAGGAAATTGCATTTGGGGTACGAGCAAGCCCCTTCCCAAGTGCATTTTCCAACAGGCTGAACCTTCAAACCTATGCATCGTCTTTGCCATTCGCTATTGTCAAAGCAGTGAGATGAGTGTACAGATACTGTTTGCAGTTTTGGCTGTAAAGGCCGTATATCGCATTTCTTTCTCTTAGAGGGACCCTGCAACACTTTTTCAGCACGGTCAGAAAATGCTGCCAATCGGTAGACGAGGCTCCTGAGAATACGCGAGCCAAACATTACACATAAATTGCAAGTACGTCACACCGCGGAACTCTGGGACACGATCTCGGCATGCGCCGCCACCACCGAGCACATGGCAGCAGACGACACCAAGTCGAGCTGCCCGGCTCTCGCATTTCCCGTCAACGCCGTACGTCACAATGGCGATATTTGACTGCCGCACGAGAAGTGCAAATCAGATTAAAAAGACGACCAGACGCGGACATGTACTGTTTGCCAAAGGTGATCACAAACCCGTGCGACCACACAAAAGAGCTGCCCGAGAAGCGGAGTGGGTGGCTTATGCGCGCATATATAGGAAGGACCTCAGGACACTGAACAATGTTCGTGTGTGCGGGCGTCTCTTCATAACAGGAATGTTATGTTTCCAAATCTCGTGCGAAGTTGTTTCACCCATTACGTGCGACACCATGGACTCGGACACTGCAGACACGGAGGATCCGAGTTCTCCAGTCAACACTGCTTCGCTGCAGACTGCATAATGCCCCGAACGATTCTCCTTCGGCATAAGCGCAAGGCGAACGATAAAACACGTGCGCTAAGCCAAACAATCCATCGTACGAACGTAAACATGGTGCAGTCACTGAGACGTATACGTGCTTCGTTGGCTCGGTGATGGCGGACGGAAGACAGGATCCGACGTCACTATGTATAGCGCAGCACGCGGCCTGGAATTCACAATTAATTCTCAAAGTCAGCTAGAAATCGCTCCCTCTTCTCTCTACAAGTGATGCCATACCTGTACCCAAATCACTGTGCCATATGCCCAAGTCCAGGGCCGTTGGCTGATTTTAGCATGGCGAGCTGAATAGCTGTGGCTGCTGCGGGATGCCACCACGTGCCCGTGCGCTCGCGATCACACTGAAAGTAAGCCGCGCATTCAAGAAAAAATTAAAAGAAAGTGCTCAAGGGCACGACGCGCACTGATGAAGGGACGCATCTTCTTGCCCCCTTGACATCCCCCTCCCTGCGTAGGTTTCAGCGTGCTTGATGGGATGAAAGGAGAGAGAAAGTGCTTGAAGCGTGGGACAAATTCCCGTAACTCCTCTCGCACTTGGCAGATTCTAAAAATTTTTCTGGCAATCGATTCGTGAGGCAGTAAGCTCTTTTAATGAGCCGCCTCCATACCTTCGGATGGGTCTCCTCAGATGAACACTTGAACAAGCACGTTCTATTAGCACTATGTCACCTTACAGTGTACTTGTTAAGTTTAAAGGAGCCTGGACTAAGCAATCTCGGATAACCATGCTTGTTTGTAAAGTCAAACCCCACAAATATCGAACTCGCAAGAAAATGGGAATTATTTTATTTATTTATTTATTTATAGGATACTGCAGGCCCACTGAGCGACCCAAGCAGGAGTGGTTACATATACATTCAACTGAACATTATACATTGTACACAGTTAGATCCGTGCAACAACAACAAAAAGGCAGAACAAATCACCATGCATTGCAATACACACGACAAAGGTAGAACACACATACAGTAATACACACATACAGCCTAACAGATGATCGTAAAATAATCTCGAATGTTCCCAGACATTCTGGCGCGGTTTGCGCAAGGCAGCAGCTACACGTGCAATGGGCCGGTAACATGAAACACAGAAAGAAAGGAGTGAACGTGGCAATATAGAACTTATAAAGAATTTTCTGTATTTTTGGTGCGTAAGTTGCAGGGGCGGCACAAGTGGCCGACGGGCGCGACCAGCGTGATGATGAGTTGTCATGGGATACAGCACATGACGGCAAGCAGTAGTTCCTAATCGCTCCACACAGCACTTTCCAAATCATGCCGCTTGCCCTCCCAAATGCATGCGGAAAAGTCACCTTCCGTGAACAAAAGCCAACCTCTTGTGAGGGAAAGCCAACTTCTTGGGGTGTTTTGTGCTGCCCGATGTTCAATGTATGAGGTGCTCCAGCTATTTTTGTTCGATGTAGCCATAGATTTTCCTATGCACTGACATTAAAGCATTGTTCTGTTCAAAAATAGTTCAATATAAAGGATAATTCGATTTAACTGAGTTTGATATAGTTGGGTCTGACAGTACACCAGCGAGAACCACCCAGGGTGCTTAAGGGAAGGACATAAAATCAAAACTTTTGTTTGCGTATCAGACTGACAAGTAGTCCACAATAAAGAATATGACTTTGGCTGTCATAAAATGAGTGAAGTGAGCAAAATTTGCAAGAGCGCATCTTTTGCCTCCTGCGTACTGTGTTTATCTTTCGAAAGGAGAATACTAATTACCAGCACAAATTAGGTACGAGATGTCCCCCTTTTTCCATTTCAGCAGGTCTCCGCCTTTGCCAGCCCCCAGGTCCAACACGTGAAACGGAGAGTCTTCCGGCTTGTCTTCTTTACGCTTGGCTATGTACTCTCCTGGAAGGCATCGAGAGAGAAATTAAGGGTACAGTCTCTATAAACCACGTTTGGCAGCTGCCATAATATTTACATTGTGTAATTGTACAAACAATCTTCTGCAGGCACCCATTGTAGGGCACCACGAGGGTTCTTTGAAATCTTCACACATACTAGTAGTAAACAAGGTCGAGCATCAGTAAGAGGGTCGTGAGCTACCCTGTGAAAGGATTTGATTCTGTTGTGAAGATTTAAACTGATAGAAATTATTGGCCATGTTCACAGTATGCTAAAATTAGTAAAATAGCTGCTTGAGATTGTTGATTATGGTTTATGTTGTAACTGGTAAAAAGTGTAAAAAACAGAAGGAGAAAGAAAAGTGGGTAGAGTAACGTGCTGAACTAAACCATTGTTATTACTAGTTTACGACTCGGTAGGATCTGCATAATGCCTACAACACAGTGCAGCTAACAAGGTACTGTATGCCTTGTTAGCTGCACGCGTATGTTAAGGAAAAAAAGAAAAGGTGCGCTCACGTATCAACATGCTCTTGGTCCAGTTGTTGAAGTTTCTCATGTGCAGTATCCGACTGCGTTCCCGCTCTTGCAGGCCATTGTTGCCGAGACTGTTGTAGTGGTTCTGGACGACGGGTGCCAGTCCCTCCTGGATACAACAACGGCAACTCTGAGAGCGGATGACAACAGCGTAGCCATCTGTACAGTGGGAATTCGATCGGTGAAAGGCCACACAGACATAGCACTAAAAGGACATCATAATCAACATCGTCAGCCTGCTTTGCATTCATTGCAGGACAAAGGCCTTTCCTGACGACCTTCTTTTACCCTGTCCTGTGAAAACCAATTCCACTTTATACTAGCAAATTTCCTAATTTCATCACCCGACTGAACATTCTGCCATCCTTGGTTATGTTTCCCGTTCTTTGGTACACATAGCTTTCACGTGACGTCACAGACAGGTTCTCTGCGCTGGTACCCCAGCATGGTGGCCACCGTGACTTTTTTATCTTATTAGGGAGTGTCAGCGCAGAGGAGGACACCCAGTCGTTCAGTCCCCACTTTCTTTTGTTCGCCAGCTGCGCCAAGGGGAAACACAAAGGAACGCGAGGGTTTGGGTATGAAAGATGCTTGGGGCCACCGGAGCTAATCTGATGGCAAGCCGTCACCGTTTCTTGCTCCGCGTGTTCGAGCAAAAGTTCACGCAGCGTCTCATGCAGCTGGTGCCCCGAGATGTCAGCCACAGTGACGTCAATGCAAGCTATGTATTCATACCACTGCTCTAAGTGACCATTGGTTATCTGTCCTACACATTACATTACACCTCAGGTCCATTTTTTTCATGACGACGACTAAAATATTTGCTACCCCTGTTTGTTCACTGAACTGCTCTGCTGTCTCCCCATCTTTTAATGTTGCGCCTGTAATTCTCCATTCCATTTTGCATGTTGTAATCTTTAACTTTGTCTCCAGTTTCTTTGTTATCCTCAAATAACAGATTTCTCGCGAAACTTAATTTGCCCAACCTCTTATTGCCCTTTCGTTTGTGAATGAAATCGTTAATGAAGCCAATGCCACCATGACATACGCCTAGAAGGTAACAGCTGTGGGCAACACTACTCGTTAAAGGAAGCTCAGTAGTGATTAAGGGATGGTTCCTGTGCCTCTGGCAGAGCACAGGCATGGGGTAGCATCAGTGAAACCAACTGTACTGTGGAAGAGTCTGAGGCAACCTCCTGTCAGTCGTTTCAATGATCCCAGTATGTGCTGGGACTGTTTCAATACTGGGCGGCAAATTCTGATGTGGTCACCCTAAGCTACCCGTTAACCATGCTTTCCTATGAACTAGTAGTTTCATAGACCTCAGTGCTACATGCTTGACCTGGTACTAATTTGCACGAGTTGGAATATTCAATCCATGGTAGGCAATCAGCACAGGAACTGCACAAAGCATACAAACATCATGTTTCTTTCAGTGTTGCGCCTCTCGCACACTGCAGCTCATTTTGTCTTGAAAGAAGTCTCCTCCCCCAGATTGTATAACTTAATGCATTACCAACTGTGCAGCACGCTTTCGCCTCCAAATGTTACAGAGTGTAACATGCTGCCAAACTCTTCTTAACTCAATCTGTGACTTAATATGGTTTGTGCAATTCCTAAGCTGACTGCCTACCAGGGATCAGTTGCTTGTGTTTAACGGAGGGATTACTGCCAATGAAATTTATCCAGGGCTGAAATGCCGCTAAATATGGAAGGCTATGGAAAACAGTAGAGTGTGCAGAGTTGCATGTCACGGGGATATGGCAAGTGTTACAGGGAGGCAAGGACTTTTGGTGTAGTCATTGGTTAAAACATATAAGCTTATGGTGTAGTGTCTCAACACGCATATACTTTCTGAAAATTTTGTAGCAGAGAGCAGTGCAGGCTGTAACCAACCAACATGGCAAAACTTTTGCGGCAGAGAAAGGGCAGATTTTGCAAGCAACTGCCCAACTTTAAGAAAACAGACAAGATGTTGTATAGAGCCTTGTATGTGACAGGTTACAAGTGTCAAAAGCATTCGATAGCAGCGACCGTAAATGCTGAGGAAACGTCTTTGCTTTTGAGATTATCCGCAGTGCATTCACCTTTAATTTGTTGATTTTGATGTTCTCAACACCCCTTGTTTTCTTCGTCGCATGCGACAAATGGTTCGATTTTATGTGATGTAAACTATGAATCTGTTGACGGTATGTCGAACAGGATAGTAGGCCCCAATAAGCAAAGTTCTTTCCAGATATTTGATCACGCATCTTGCATCATTGAACGTCTGAAAACACGCTGTTTTGCACTATGCGCATTTTTTCAAGCAAATGACCACCGAACCACAGATTTCTACGAGCCCTCTACAGACGATGCACCACTTCGTGCAAACAACCCGCTGCACAAAACTGTGGACAACATCCGCGCCGATGAAATGTTTATTTGCCGTAGCCTCAGTGCGCACAATGTGCTTGCAGTATAAATGCCGATCGAATAATCCTGAAAACGATCGTGCATCACCTTCCGTCAATGAGCTGGGTCAGTTTTCTTACCACTGAGTTCGTGTCACTCGTTGAAAGGTTCTCTTCAGACATGGCTTTCTCTAAACGTAGTACGTTCCACTAAATCTGTGGCCTAAACACGGCTATGTCAAAGTAAAATGAGGAAACCGAAAGGCCATGACAAGAATGACCTACGATCTAACTGCCAGATTTGCCGCAAACTGTGCCAACAATGTAAACATAGGCAGTGACTATTCCGACCCTCGTGAAAATAGCGCTTCGTTATTCTGACGCGGGTCAGAATAAGCAAACGCTATTTTCACGCAACTTGGCCTGGATCTGTGAAAGATTGTGGCTTTTTGCCTAAACTTTACGACGACGATTCAGGCAACCTACAATAGGCATGTTTTATTTTTTTATTTTTTATGTGCGTGTTATCGACTGCACACTTACGTCGATGTTCGTGTGCGGCTATTTATCGTTGCCCGTGTGCTCAGAGAACACCCATACAGTTGTGTGCTTGTTGAGGAGTGAATAATGGGATCGTTGGTCTTTGAATGCGTGTGTTATCGGCTGCACACTTACGTAATTTGTGCTCGGTATGGCTTTTGTGTGGTGCCTTTGTGTGGTGCGCGTGCGGTGGTCGATTTGTGGCCATCCGTTCGTTGTACTGGTTGTACCAGTTATACTGTGCGCGTTTCAAGGAAAGTACGTTTTTCACTTGCATGACCGTACAAAACGTTCGGCAAACTGCGCGATTGTGTCGGCTCAGCAAAGCTGCTTTTCCGTCTCGACTGAGGAATACATTTCGATCGCGATTGAGCGCGAGTACCTTAATCGCGATTGCCTTATGCGGAAGGGTGTCCATTGCGGTCACGAAATTCCATCCGATCGAAAGTGCGGCAAGTTTGGCAGGTTTGTAAAGATGCGCGACTTCGGAATGAGTAGCGCATAAACAACGGAGGCAAAGAAGACGTAGACAGAACAAGCGCTGAACTTCAACCCATGTTTATTTGGGAACATACATGAATATATACTAACCCTAATCACGAAGATCTCTGGCATCGCGCTTATAGATGACAGTTCTAAAAAACCCTTTACTCTGTCAAGGAAGAAACTGACCCTACCAAGTAAGGAACCCAGCATGCGTCGCCTGCAATGATACCCAAACGTGCAGTATCGAAAAATACACAACAGTAACTCTGTCATAAAGAAAACCATCAAAATGAAACCATGCACGCATTGCAATTACAAAGTGCAACATTAGGCAGGTATGTTAAGGAATGACAATTATTTATCAAAGAGGTCTACAGACACACGGAGCCTTGCCTCTGGATAATGCAAGCCTCAGTTATTTGTTGAGTTACTTGTACCCTGTGACGGAATAAAACGGAGGCTAGTTCAAACAGCGGCTTGCATCCACAGTGACTGCACTGCAAGGTCAAATTTGATGTCGGAGCACATTTAAAAGAGGTGCGGTGTTTGCCAGACGAATTTTCATACAGTGGCCAGTCTGGCCTACGTAAACTTTTTCACATGAAAAGAGAATCAGTTATACTACCCCCTTAACGCACGGCACAAATCAAAGGCCGTGTTTCACGGTGCATTCCCCTCTTGCTTTTCTTTTTTGTCAACACTGAAGTCTTGCACAAATCCCCTTTAGCTTATTCTTGGTGGAGAAAATCACATTCACATTATAGCAGTCACCACTCGTAGTGATGGGACACACCATGAACATAGGGCATCACTCAAAGTGGCCTACTTCACTTCTTTCTGGCGGCACCAACTTGCCACTATCACTTGTAGCCACTATTACTGCACCAGGGTAACCCGTCTCTCAGGTGCAGGCATAGGTGTGTGCAGAGTTCCCCTTCAGGGGGTGCGAAGGTTCATCACAGCGCCCTCCCACCTTCCCTATTAAGTCAATGTATGGGGCAGACATTGCATCCCCCCCTCTTAGGTGACCAGGGGGCCGGCCGCCTCCCTGCACATGCCTATGGGTGCAGGCAAGATTTTGAAATGGCAGTCTGGATAAATGAATTAGCAATGCCGTTTTCTACAAGTGTAGAGTGGCCAGACTGATAGCTGTGCAAACCCTTTTGCGATCTTGGCTTATACTGCCAGCGTATCTCATCAGGGCAAAACAAATCAGGATGGATGTTGTGGACAGGTGTTTCTTTTTTCTTTTTTTTGGCTCTCTGAGTTCTTGAAAGTTCCACGCATCGAGCATACAGCCCCCGTGCCTCTTGGCCTTTGAGCATTCAAAGCGCGCCCGACTAAAACTGTTACTGTAATCCCCTCCGAACTGGGCTATAAAATGGGGGACACATGCACCACTGTCAATAGCTGTTTTTGTGGGAGTGCGTTTGTCATGCAAGGAGGAGAGCTCAGCGAACTACAAGAAATGTCAGTCACCAGTGAACCTTTCGTGCTGCGTGGACTTTCCTTTTTCTTGACGTGTCAGATAAATAAGCTTGTTTTTTTCTAATCACTGGCTTTGCTTTACTTTTCGGTGGTCTATGACTAGAGCAGTCGAGTCGTAGAGACCACGACCTACTGTACTCCTGACCTGCCCAGATAGTGAGGGTCCTATGGGAGCGCGTGTCCTCGCTCTCGTTCAAACGCTCGCCGTAGGTGGTGCTTCCTATAACCTGTTCGTCTGCTACTCTGCGACCGTTTGGACGGCGCTGGAGTAAAAGCGCCCGTATTATGTGACGAACTGCTGACATTATGTGACTGTTTCTGCAAACTTAGACCGAGGTTCAAGTAAGCTATTCAGTGCGGTAAAGTATTTACTGCGCACTGGTTGACTAACGTGAGAAGCCGTAGACTTGCATAGTGTAGGACGGCTGTGTCCTTCTAAATGCAGAATGTTCTAATTCACTTTACATATTTTTATTTAAAAAGTATTGTGCATTTATGCATAATAATTACACGATGTGAGCGCTTTGCGCTGGCGAAACATCACCACGAGCGTTAAAGCTGACTTCGGCGAACAGGTGCTGACTAGCACCACAACGCTCGTAGGTTACTTCCCTAGCAGCAGGAGGTATGAACTAGAACGTGGGCGTTGGAGAGGGAAGATCTGGGCAGGTCAGGAGTACAGTAGGTCGTGGTAGAGACACTAAAGTCTTGATACTGCAATCTATCGTTCTTGGGGGTTTCTGAAGTGGACATGAGTCCCTGCCCTTGTTCCCTGAACACCTTCATTACGTCAACCATTTTTCAATTGAAATCTCGCCTGTCAGTGAAGAACAAGTAGTCGTCAACAAAATGAATAATCTTGTCTGCTAGGCCAAAAAGGTTGCTCTGAGTGGCCCTATCTACCGTCGCTAAAGCAGTCATACTCGCTGCTTAGAATGGGTGCCACGCAAGAACCAATGCACACACCAGATTGCTGTGCAAAAACTTTCCCTTTCCATATGATGAACATCAAATCCAGGTAGCACCTCAAGGAGACCACCAACAGACACACCTGAGCGAGTAGTGAATGCATGTTTGGCATCCTGATTGCTTATACAGTCCTTTGCATTCTGCAACAGAGGGACTTGTGGTAAAGAGTGCTATAGACAATCAATGTCAAGACTAAACGCCCTTAACCTTCCCTAATAATTGTGCCTAAGGTATTCCACAACCATGTTGGAACTGGACACAAGGAAGTAGCCGGCAACAACAAGGGATTTCAAGTTCTTCTGCAAGTACCAAGACATCACCTGAAGCCGAGTGTTTCAGAAACGATGGTTTGGAAAGGGATGTTAGGCTTGTGGGTCTTAGTGGAAAATAAGACCTCTAGAGAGTGGCCTGCCTCTTTCTTTACCCCATTGACCAGCTTTCCTGGATTAAGGCTCTTGAGCAGTTGCACTGCTTGCTTTTTTTTGACTTCAGCAGGCTTGTCTGACACCTTTCAAAAGATTTTCATAATTGCTGCATTTCCTTGTTCAAGAATACATTGGACAGCTAGGGTACTTTTGTTCAAGTCTGTCTCTTGTAGCATGGCAGGTCTTGTGAATATGTTCACCACTGTCACGCTTTTCATGCGAAGTCTGTTTTAATGTGGGAACTGAGGACTTGACGTGACTTGCTTAATAGAGCTGCGCTGGTAAACAGGCCCAGTCTTCTTTTTGTACACCTCTTAAACTTGCTTGCTCATTCATACAGAAGGCTGTGGCAATCACATTTAACAACCATCACAGAGCTGCGCATGTGCTCTATTTCAGAAAATAATTCCCGCACCTCCGTTGCCTGACCAGTTCTTTTTGGTCGAAGTGGCATAATATTTCCCATCGGGATCCTGACGTAGCACTGAGCATGTTGATTGGTCCTCCATGCTACAAAACTGATCCTTGGCCCAGCGGTGATGCTGTTTTGGCCAAGCAGTTGTCACATGCATCGCGTAATTATCGACCTCGTCAGTGCCTTGCACTGCACTTTGTTATCTCCTGTATACAGAGACGGCTGTAAGCACATGTAAAGCTCGGTCAATGCTCATAATGTATTATTGCGTGGGTGTGACAGTGAAGTTAACGAAACTCAATCTGGTAAAAATGAAACTCTTTAAGCTTGTGTGGAGAAAAATAAGTACACTCACAGTACAATGATAGCGGCAAGCACAGTTGTTGATCGGGCAAAATCTCAGAGCGTTTCTTGAAACCAACTCATTTTTAAGCAAATTCCAATACGTCTTTTGTAAGCACTGCCCATGCAAAACTCGGCTTCTGTCTTTTATGCATGATGTCATCTTGGAACTGTCTAATATACTTGTGAAGGTGCCCACGCGTTCTGGCGTGGCCTGCACCAAGTGGTAACACGTATAACCATTTTCGTGAGTGAAGCCCAGTCACACGGAAATAATAAAACAAGCACATGTGGCAATCTTCTATTTTGACATTAAAGTCCACTTTCACGTAGTGCACGTTCAGAAAATGGTGAGCCTCAGTACTGACTCTGGTGACTTCACACACCAGTATGGCTAGTTGCGATAATGTCAGGTACAGAACATACAAAAATGGCCCCTTGTGTCTCACTTTCCCAAAAGTCTGCTCTCACAGTAGAGTTAGCATAGTTCAGCATACCCATGAAGCGAGCGAGTGAAATCGAACTTGCCCTTTGTTGTTGCCATCTATCTTCGTGTATCCATGCGAATAAAATTTACCAAAAGGCAAGGGCATAATTGACTGTGCACTTGTTGCCACACGTGTGGCATGCGGGTAGCTGTGTAGGAGGGTGTCGGTAGCAGTGTGGGACCATTGCATTGTAGTTGTGGGCTCAGTAGCACCCGCATGAAGCGGCTGCCCAGCACACGTGGTCCAAAGTCAAGGGCCCAATCGAACTCGGCAGCAGGCCCCTGCACAACTTCATCATCTTTCTCCTCCTTCGCTTCAGCTCTTCGGCGTCCTTAGTTGGCCAAACCAAAACAGAACCATCACATGGGTAAAGCACATTGTGCATCATAGTGGAGACATTGTTTCCAAGCACTGTGATAAAAATACCAGACTCTTGCTCATCAATGAAACTGCTCATGCAAGCAAACACATCAAAGCACTTAATATAGGCTTCCAGATTATTGTTTGATGGACAGAGCTGAGGTATATGTCCAATGCATAGTTGGCTGGCTTTTGCACTTGGCTCTGTGCCCAACATAGTGACTGAACTTATACACAACTGCCATTGGTCACTATACCATCCTCACTGCCTCCGTTATATATGAAGAAGACAACAGGCAGAAGACAGTTTATTCAGTGGTAGCTTGCCACACCAACAGAAATTTGAAAAAAGACCCACCCCCTTCATATCCCATTAGGTTTTAGAACAACACAGGTGACATTGCTTGCATGGCTGCTTACAACACACACATCAGGCTTGTGGTGAGTATCTGAAAAACCTCACTGCTACATGCTCTGTCCATTTCCACTTATCACTTTTTGTTTTTCAATATAGGAGTTGATATATGAAGTCAGTGTCTTATAGCGACTGAATTCTGGGCTCACTAGACACAAGCATTGACCTGCAAGTCAAAGATGCGCTTGAATTTTATTGTGCTTCACATCACTGCAGGTAGCAGCAGAAGGTGCATTGTCATTTAATGTATGGCAGATGCTGTATCTTCTAACAGATAAATTTATTGTTGTCCTCTCCATGAAGAGTTCCCACTGCCCTTAAAAAGCACTGGGCTCAATGAGCCACCTGTTGAAAATATTTCTCGAAGTATTGCTACTATTACCTGTGCAATCAGGTCGAGCCATTTCCAAACGTGCCCATCCTCTACAGCTCAAAAAAACCAAGATCAAGACCACAAGTTGTGCTCGACCCATTACCACATTGCTTTTGCCACATCACACTTTTCGTTAACATTAATGGACTCATTTGCCTATTTTTCATTTTCTACACCCAAACATTTAAAGCATTAGATGCTGGATGCCTTGTCTGGAATTAAGCATGTGTGCCTGGAGACCACCCACAAAGGGGCTTCTAACAGGGCTACTGTCTTATATGTCTTATTCCATCATGCTGTATTCCATCATGTTTACCATGCTGCCAAATTGCTGACACACCTTAATTCTTGCCTT
Source organism: Rhipicephalus sanguineus (assembly GCF_013339695.2). Lineage (NCBI taxonomy): Eukaryota > Metazoa > Arthropoda > Arachnida > Ixodida > Ixodidae > Rhipicephalus > Rhipicephalus sanguineus. Next base: position 154,070,669 of record NC_051180.1, read on the forward strand.
CTTGCTGGACGAGCTTGTAAAAACAATAAATTTTGTATTTCATTCACAGTGTGTACGAAAAAAGTTGGTTTCCTCTATCTCATACCCTTGAGCTTCGAAATAGGATGTGACAGTCTTGTGTGCTTTAAAATAAAATGATATTCATACCCTTGCTTCCTCTGTGGCTTTGTTCAGGGCCGTACCCAGGGATTTTCTTTGGGGGGTGTTTGTGTGTAGATCGGGCAACTTTGGCAACATGTGGTCGCTGTGAAGGCATGCAAATATTTGACTATCACCCGAAAAGTTAAAGAATGAAAAAATTTCGGGGCTGTCAGAACCCCCTCATTCCCCCCCCCCCCCCCCCCCTAGTTACGGCCCTGGCTTTGTTGATGCCATGGGGCACATGCATAGTCCCTGTACTGCTCTAGCCATGTTGCAAGAAATACAGCAAAGAAAAACACTCTTCTTTATGGTAAAGATTCATTCAAACAAGCCCAGTAGGGGGGAGGGATTAGGTGACAAATTGCTCACAGGGTTCTTTTCTATGTTAAACAGAGTCATGTGATTGTGTCAACAGAGAAACAGATGAATACCAGAGACCAAGGTGAGAAAAAATATTGCATCTACGCCCTCCTGAATATAATTATTTTCTTTTGTTATGACTAAATCCTCCGCTCATTTTTTTTTAGCATGTGTCTATGCTAAGCAATCTTCTGATACACAATAGTGCCAAAATATCCTGCGTCAAGTTAGGGCTGTGCTTGCTGGGTCACATTTAGCAGGTGTCTTAATTAGTAGGCTGCATCTGTATGGACTGAATTAAGCCATGCATTTCTTTATGAGAAAGAAATTGAACAGCACCATAAAGACAAGCTTGGGAGAAAATAATGCACACAATACATGTTCTGTTGCCTTCTCTCTACTTCATCTACAGCGCTGTTCGATTCCCTCCTAAAAAAAGCTGTATTCAATAGTACACCTGCAGTGTGTGCTACCAAGCACATTCCGAACAAGTGCTCCACACAAACCGTAGGGTATCTCATTTAAGAGTCAAGTATACGCAGAAGCTCTCTCGTACAGTGTTGAGGAGCTGCCACTCCAGAACTGGAATGACTCCGGAATCATTCCACATTTTCGCGACCCCGGAATGGAATGTGAGTGGAATGGGGACAACGCTTGGACAAATGGGAATTGAAGTAAGCACCTTTTGCATGGAATGGGAATGGAATTGCTTCTTTTTCCAAAAATAGAGCATGTTTTCGTTTACGTGCTGTTTTTCAAACTTCAAACATTATTAAGTCAGAGCCTTGATTTAACAATAAGGCAGTATTTTTAAAATGACTTGGCTGATTACAAGCACGGTACATTAATAAGCAATGCGCCTACTACAAACCAAGGCAGAATTTAGTATACAAACAAATGCATTATCCCAGCAGAGGGAGAAACAAATTATCCCTGCGCATTGGTTTCCATTGATACCCCAACATGGAAGTGGCATCTATGCATAGTCTGATCTTTATCTCACAAGCAGTTTAGTACCTGACACACATAAATAACCTTTGTAACAAGGAAGACATTGCATACCTGCACACAGGCGAACACAGAAAGTTCTCCTCACCCCATCATGATTGCGAGGCGCGCTTGACAAGCGTGAGTGCTGACGAGCAGTGTGGCGCAGTTTCCGTATTCGATGCAAAGGCACAAGGTGCCCGAGCGGTGCACTGTTCCAACTAATACCAGCAGATCTAGAGGGTTTTATTCCCCATTAACAAAATCTTAGTTTTCTCCATATTCACGACTGCTCCAGACGCGGGGAAACTGCTTAGTCTTCTTGAATACTACTTTTGTCAGTATAAAAGTATGCTATGCCGTCATTTAATCACTAACACACTTAACCTATTAAGCAATATTAAAACGTCACCATTCGTTCAAACACGCTGACCATGCAAATACTGCCCCTATCGGAATTAGTAGGGTGGTTGTACTGCACAAGATATGTCACCAAGCTACTATTCCTCAACGTTGGTAACGTGTTTTGTGTACTTTTGCAGTTCTTAATGCATCTGATGACATCAGCGCTATGGGGCATTGATTCTTAACTCGATAAAACTATCAAGATGCCTTTCCTACGTTGAGGAATTACAGTAATGGAATTGAACTGCCCAGCCACTCCCGGAGTGGGAATAGGCTCAGTTTCTTCATTCCGAGGAATTGAAAGGAATGGAATTGCGGCAAGTTCTGATTGCCCGGAATGGAATTGGAATGGAATGGAGGTGCCCATTCCGTAACACTGCTCTGGTACATATGCATGGGTTCTAAAAAAAAAAAAAACTGGATATGCATTACCAGAAAGTTAAATGCATGCCAGAGATTCTAAAGCTGGAGAGAAGGGTTTCAAGATGCAAAGTATGCAGGTGAGGTGGTGATGGGAGCGATGTGATTGGGGATCGAGGCCGTTCCGCCGTTCCAGCCTTTGGCTGTGCAATGGAAAAATGATGATGAGCAAGCGACAGTATGCACGTATGTACACTCGGGCGAGCGACGTTAAGTTGATGGCCTGTGCACAGTGAAATGCACGAAGGGGTCGATTAACTGTTGGGTCTATGGCGAATTGTAAACTGTTACAAAATTTATGATATAATGATAAGTTCGCGAGACGAGAACAATGTGCTAGGGCATGGGTCTCAAACTGGGTTCCGCGGAACCCAGGGGTTCAGTGACGGACATAGATCTTAGGGTTCCGCGAGCGGCCAGAACGAATACAACCCGCTCCCGTTTCAGTCCCATTCGCAACTAATTTATTTATTGAGACATGCAAATTTGCATTGCATTTGCATTTAACGATCGAAGCCATATCCCACGAAACACAAAACCTCTAAAAAACTTCTTGAAACGACTTAAAAGGTATGCAGACATCTAGGTATATTATGCAACGTTGAATAAACGTTTTTCACAAGAAGTTTTTTAGAAGACGTTGAAAAAACGTTTTTTACAAGAAGTCTTTTTAAAACGTTTAGTGAACATTTTTTTCTAGAGCTTTTGCCATTAAAATGCGCACATATGAACTTCGGTCGCTCGTATACGTTCGTAATCGCAAATATTGGTCGCCTGAACCGCATGCGCAATAAAAAGAAAGGGTAGCGGGTTTATATTTCTCCCCATTTTAACATGTGAAGATCGGTAAAGCAAATTTTCCCATCTTTTAGCCCACCATGCACGTGAAGGATACAAAATCATTCGCCGAACATCGATCACCATCGCTTAATTGATGAAATAAAATGTGACACAATGTATGGGCAGTATGGGGACCGAGAGTGCCCCCGGACCCTTCGAGCGTCATCTTCAGTTCGTTCGCGCGCAGACCATGCTTGCCGAGGCGCGCTCCTAGCGAGGGCAGCGAGGGCGGAAGAAAGGCGTCTTTTCCTCACCCTCCCGCCGTCGAGAGGCGAGACATGGCCTCAGAGATAGCGGGCGCGTCCCCCCATCTCGGAGGCCATGGTCGAGACATGTCGCCACCCATGGTCGCCATTGGTCGCCACACACTTCGTCATTCTACGTCATCGTTTCGTGCCCTCTCATTGGCCGCCCGTGACGCCGCTCTGGCGCTCTCGCCGCTCTCGCTCTTATCTCGCTCTCTTTCCACCGAAGCCGCCGACGATAACTGCGCAGTATAGTTTCAAGCGTTTCAAGTTGAATATCCTTTCTCCGTCTTTTCGGAATGTGCTTCTTGTTCGACCTGCTACTTTTTCGTGTCAAAACTCCAGGACCTCATTGTCTTCCAGACACCCAACAGACGTAAGTGTCATTTTTAGCTTTCCGCGCGAAAGGGTCTGCCATGGAAAGAAAAAAGAAAGCTATCGGCTCCCTATCGCGTCGGCAAAAACATCGCCGACTTCATGCTGCGGTTGAGCCGCTTTTTCGCCAGACCGCCTCGATGCAAAATAATGAAAGCTAGTAACTTTTCAGCACAAAACTCAACTACTGAAAGCGTAGATAATGCCTGCCTGGTTACAATCTGTGTTGAGGGTGATGAATGTGGAAGTGCGTCACCTGAACCCGCCGACAGGTCACCTGAACGAATTATACATGAGAGCGCCAGCTCATGCCCGTGTTCAAGTAACTTTGCTGTGAGGCCTTAGAAGGATGTGCAGAAGGCGTCAAAACATATGCTTCGAAAATGTTCCGATTTGTCATAATTTTTGAAAGACATAGGGTAAGCTGTTGCACGCACATGCTTGGCTGACTTCATTGTGCCATTTGCGTGCAGGATGAAAATAAAGTTCTGAGTATTGCCGAAACCACGACACGATTATGATGGCCACCGTTGTGGAGGAACTCGTTGATTTTGCTTACCCGGGATTCTGAAACATACCTAAATTTAAGCGCATTGTGTGGGCAATAGGCAGTTTTAGAATAGCGTACGCAAAGCTTTGCGTTGGCTTTTCGCGCAACTGCGCATGCGTCGTACGCTAACCGCTTGCGGGCTCCCATTAAGTGACGGAAATAGCGGGCCGCAAACGCTAACGCTAACTTAGCGTACGCTATTCTAAAACTGCCTAATATCAACTGTTCAGCTGCACTTTCCTTTGGCTGTTACAAGTTTTCTACTGTTAACTAGGTTTTGCTGTTGTGCTTGTGTGTATCTGTGGTTGAAATTTCTAAAGTATCTTGTTTTCTGTACTCATAAGTGACCTCAACACACTTGGTAAAAATTTTTAGCACATAAGCAACACAAAGCCGAAAAGGGTCAATCTGTGCACTAACTTTAAAAAAAAATGGTTTATTGCACACGAGGCACTTGTAGACAATGGGGTGGTGCCCTCAAGCTTAACCAAGGTGCCATGCAGAGAGATGTCTTCTTCCGCTTTATTTAAGGTGCCATGCAGAGAGATGTCTTCTTCCGCTTTATTTTAGCAAAATATACGGCATACTGATCACTTCGCGAACTACTCCATGTTCAAGAAAGTCAGTGCTTCATTCGAGAAGGACAGTCGAGGAGTGCTAACAAAATTGATACCCCCTATTGCAATTTTTGCAGCTTCTATTATCAACTTCGTTAGTTCAACTCTATTAGCTGATAAAACATTTGTGTTCTGAAAGAAAGGTTCCCACTCACATGCTCTACACTGTAACGCCAGACATCCATCGTGTTTACAAGATTACAATGCTGTCTTATAAATGCCATTGTATGTACCGCAACTAGGCAGGACAACAGAAAGGAACAGACGAACACTGTTGTCCTGTCTAGTTGCGCTACTTACGATGGTATTTACTATGTCGAGACACTAACTCACCCAACATTCGCTCGCCTCTTTTAAAAATGCTCTCTTAACCTATCATTCCTGCAGTGGCCCATTTCCCGGCATACTGCTTACCGCGTGAAAGAGGTATCTGATAAATGACAGCTTCTCTGCATTCCAGAAACTGTGTCCTATGTTGTTTCTTGCAGGCAGTCGTCGTCTTTGGTGCTTGAGTGCTGATTCTGCAAATCAATTTCAGCTTGCATCGAGCTGAAAAACTACTTGCACATTAGCACGTGATGCCAACCTTTTTATTCTGTACTTGAATAGCGCAACAACTTAACGGAACACATAGCACATTGGAAAGATTCACACACAACACGTCACTCAAACAAAGGTGTTAGTCGCAGAGGTCCCGATTAGGAAGTACCACTCCATTGCTCTAGTCTGCCATTCCAACAGTGATGTTGCTCAAAAAGGAATAGCTGTTGTGCCACACTTGCACGAAATTTTGCACTACATCATAAGGTTGATGTCACTTGCTAATGTACAAATAGTTTTTACGCTCCATGAAAGCTGAAATCGATTTGCAGAATTAGCAGCCAAGCATCGAAGAAGACAACTGCTTGCCAGAAACGACATAGAATGCGGTTTGTGGAATGTGGAGAAACTGTCGCTTATCAGATACCTCTTTCCTGCAGTAAGCAGTATGTCGTGTAAACAAGCAGCTGCATGAATGATAGGTTAATAGAGCATTGTAATCTTGTAAATAAAGCCAATGATCGGTGGCTTGCATTGTCCTGTAGAGCGTGTGGGTGTGAACCTTTCTAGCAGAACTCAAAGGTTTTATCAACCAATAGAGCTTAACTAACGAGATTGATAATACTATAAGCTGCCAAAATCGCAAATATCCGTACCACTTGTGTTAGTACTCTGTCCCTGTCCTTGTCAGATAAAGAATAGACTTTCTGGAATGTGCAGTAGTCTGTGAGTTTGAGTGTTATGTATATCTAAAAATGAAATGGAAAAAGACAAATCTCGGTGCATTGCGTCTTGGTGCAGTGTGAGTGCCCCGGCATTGTGCAACTGTTTGCCTCGTGTGCAATAAACCATTCTACTGAAAGTTAGTGCACATGTTGTGTCTCCATTTTTGTTCTTGTGTTGGTTATGCGAAAAAATTCTTTGCATGTGCTACCAACTAGGGCAAATTTTTCCCTAAACCAATGTCGCCCTGTGCTACGGTGTTTGTTGTTGTTTAACCAAACTAGCTTCTTATTTCGTTTTATTTGTTTCTTGGTTATGCTGGTGTACGTGCATGCTTGACTGAAACATTTTCCTGGCTCATCGTGCCTTTTGTGTGCAGGCTGAAATTAGAATTCCAGGGGGGCTATTTTGTACGCGTTCTAGCATAGAACGGGGAGGAGGATCGAACAAAAGGAGGAGAGGAAGCCACACGGGATTGGTCGAGGCTATACTGACGGTGAAGACGTGAGAATAGACACAAAATCTGCATAGAACAGAGAGGAGGCGTTGGAACAGTTTCCGGCCCCGTTCTATCGATAGAACGGATACAAAACAGTCTCCGCAAATGACTTGGATTGGATCGAAACGAAAGCGGAGGAGTGGGCTTCCCGTGCATATCTCTACCGCGCTGACAGTTTGCGAAAATGGCGTCTCTCGTTTATGCCACTTCGTGTCGCCTGCGTGGCTGCTGCAGTCACGCAGAAACGAAGCCCCGAGGTGGAAGATGCGTTTGAGATGATGACTGAAGAGGCGGACTTGGTGACGGGGCCCTCGCTGTTCAGCGCGTCGGACAGCTCGCCCCACAGCCGACGCCTGTCCGCTGCCGTAAATTCGTGCGTAAACTCGCTAGCTCGTACGGCCAACTCTCGATGCTGTTCCATAAACGAGAGCAGCAACTCTCTCTGATTGTCGGGAACGCGCGGACCTCGTAAGTGCGTGTGCTGCGCCATTTCGACAACTGAATAACGGTTCCAATCGTTGCGCCGTTGAATTTTACAAGTACACTAATAATAGAAACACTGGATGAAACAGCGTGGTGGCCAGCGCCACCACCGAACGTCTCGTGAAACTGCGACACCCCCTGGCGTTATGTCAAGACATTAACACAAGTTAAATGTTAAAGTCGCTGAGCTCTTCAACTGCAAGCTGCGAAAAACAATGCTTCTGGATATTGATGTTCAGGTATAATAATTATACATTTATTTATGCATTGGATACATTCCTGAATTCCCCAGCTCGCCTATTGGCTGTGTGCTCCCTCTCGTCCTTTTGTTCGATCCTCCTCCCCGTTCTATGCTAGAACGCGTACAAAATAGCCCCCCAGGTATTCCCAAAACCACGATATTATTGACACACACCATTGTAGAGGAACTCTAAATTTTGCCTACCCAAGATTCTTTAACATATCTAAATTTACTTCATTGAGACAAAATAAGCCATTGAACTGCTCCTATTGGCGTTTACAAATGTTCGATGATTTAGCAAAGTATTGCTGCTGTGCTCGTGTGTTTGCCAAGACAGCCTTCCGATTTTTGTTGTGCTGATACATGTCTGATTGATTGAGACACGTTGTACTTTACTGTGCCTTTTGCGTGCAGGTTCTTGAACAAAGTCATCAATTCCATTGCTCCAGCCTATGTCAAGTGGCCAACATATTGTTTGGAATTGCTACAATAAAGGTTATGCATGATAACAACATTTGTTGGAATTTCGCATTTACTTTTGGAAGCGTGGTATTCCATAAAACACAAGTAATGAAAATGGCCCGACATCAAAATGCTTAGATGTGTTGAGAACAATGAATTAAGGCAATGTCATGGCTGAATAAATAGGGCTAACCAATTCTTTGGCCAGAAGAACACCAATTTTGCTGAGATAAAAAATTCTTGAACACAGGGTGTCGCCGGAGCCGCTTCGATTAAGCGGACTTTTCTTCAAGGCTGGAACTTGAAGACAAGTTAGTTTGTCAAAATGTTGGCTCCAGCAACACGCTAGTCAATTCGTTGCATCATGCCAGTGTTTTGCAATCACGTTTTAGCTGTTCACTGTCAAGCGTAATAGGTAAAGGGATGCCTGCGTAATATGGCGTCACATTAATTTCTCGAGCTACTCTAGCGAGCAGGATTGATAATTCAAAAAAGGCAGAAGTTGAGGGGAAGATGGAAGCTTGAAGAGATGACCAATTCTTCGACACGGGGTGTCGCTGGAGCCATTTCGACAAGCAGACTTGTCAATTCACAGCTTTGAAGAAGACAAGTTTGCTTGTCGAAGCGCTGACTCCAGCGACACACCTTGTCGAAGAATTTCTCATCTCTTCAAGCTTCCATCTTCCCCTCAACTTCTGCCTTTTTTGAATTATCAATCCTGCTCGCTAGAGTAGCTCGAGAAATTAATGTGACGCCATATTACGCAGGCATCCCTTTACCTATTACGCTTGACAGTGAACAGCTAAAACGTGATTGCAAAACACTAGCATGATACAACGAATTGACTAGCGTGTTGCTGGAGCCAACATTTTGACAAACTAACTTGTCTTCAAGTTCCAGCCTTGAAGAAAAGTCCGCTTAATCGAAGCGGCTCCGGCGACACCCTGTGTTCAAGAATTTTTTATCTCGGCAAAATTGGTGTTCTTCTGGCCAAAGAATTGGTTAGCCCTATTTATTCAGACATGACATTGCCTTAATTCATTGTTCTCAACACATCTAAGCATTTTGATGTCGGGCCATTTTCATTACTTCTGTTTTATGGAATATGTTATACCACGCTTCCAAAAGTAAATGCGAAATTCCAACAAATGTTGTTATCATGCATAACCTTTATTGTAGCAATTCCAAACAATATGTTGGCCACTTGACATAGGCTGGAGCAATGGAATTGATGATTTTGTTCAAGAACCTGCACGCAAAAGGCACAGTAAAGTACAACGTGTCTCAATCAATCAGACATGTATCAGCACAACAAAAATCGGAAGGCTGTCTTGGCAAACACACGAGCACAGCAGCAATACTTTGCTAAATCATCGAACATTTGTAAACGCCAATAGGAGCAGTTCAATGGCTTACTTTGTCTCAATGAAGTAAATTTAGATATGTTAAAGAATCTTGGGTAGGCAAAATTTAGAGTTCCTCTACAATGGTGTGTGTCAATAATATCGTGGTTTTGGGAATACCTGGAATTCTAATTTCAGCCTGCACACAAAAGGCACGATGAGCCAGGAAAATGTTTCAGTCAAGCATGCACCTACACCAGCATAACCAAGAAACAAATAAAACGAAACAAGAAGCTAGTTTGGTTTAACAACACCAAACACCGTAGAACAGGGCGACATTGGTTTAGGGAAAAATTCGCCCTAGTTGGTAGCACATGCAAAGAATTTTTTCGCATAACCAACACAAGAACAAAAATGGAGACACAACATGTGCACTAACTTTCAGTAGAATGGTTTATTGCACACGAGGCAAACGGTTGCACAATGCCGGGGCACTCACACTGCACCAAGACGCAATGCACCGAGATTCGTCTTTTTCCATTTCATTTTTAGATATACATAACACTCATAAACTCACAGACTACTGCACATTCCAGAAAGTCTATTCTTTATCTGACAAGGACAGGGACAGAGTACTAACACAAGTGGTACGGATATTTGCGATTTTGGCAGCTTATAGTATTATCAATCTCGTTAGTTAAGCTCTATTGGTTGATAAAACCTTTGAGTTCTGCTAGAAAGGTTCACACCCACACGCTCTACAGGACAATGCAAGCCACCCATCATTGGCTTTATTTACAAGATTACAATGCTCTATTAACCTATCATTCATGCAGCTGCTTGTTTGCACGACATACTGCTTACTGCAGGAAAGAGGTATCTGATAAGCGACAGTTTCTCCACATTCCACAAACCGCATTCTATGTCGTTTCTGGCAAGCAGTTGTCTTCTTCGATGCTTGGCTGCTAATTCTGCAAATCGATTTCAGATTTCATGGAGCGTAAAAACTATTTGTACATTAGCAAGTGACATCAACCTTATGATGTAGTGCAAAATTTCGTGCAAGTGTGGCACAACAGCTATTCCTTTTTGAGCAACATCACTGTTGGAATGGCAGACTAGAGCAATGGAGTGGTACTTCCTAATCGGGACCTCTGCGACTAACACCTTTCTTTGAGTGACGTGTTGTGTGTGAATCTTTCCAATGTGCTATGTGTTCCGTTGAGTTGTTGCGCTATTCAAGTACAGAATAAAAAGGTTGGCATCACGTGCTAATGTGCAAGTAGTTTTTCAGCTCGATGCAAGCTGAAATCGATTTGCAGAATCAGCACTCAAGCACCAAAGACGACGACTGCCTGCAAGAAACAACATAGGACACAGTTTCTGGAATGCAGAGAAGCTGTCATTTATCAGATACCTCTTTCATGCGGTAAGCAGTATGCCGGGAAATGGGCCACTGCAGGAATGATAGGTTAAGAGAGCATTTTTAAAAGAGGCGAGCGAATGTTGGGTGAGTTAGTGTCTCGACATAGTAAATACCATCGTAAGTAGCGCAACTAGACAGGACAACAGTGTTCGTCTTTTCCTTTCTGTTGTCCTGCCTAGTTGCGGTACATACAATGGCATTTATAAGACAGCATTGTAATCTTGTAAACACGATGGATGTCTGGCGTTACAGTGTAGAGCATGTGAGTGGGAACCTTTCTTTCAGAACACAAATGTTTTATCAGCTAATAGAGTTGAACTAACGAAGTTGATAATAGAAGCTGCAAAAATTGCAATAGGGGGTATCAATTTTGTTAGCACTCCTCGACTGTCCTTCTCGAATGAAGCACTGACTTTCTTGAACATGGAGTAGTTCGCGAAGTGATCAGTATGCCGTATATTTTGCTAAAATAAAGCGGAAGAAGACATCTCTCTGCATGGCACCTTGGTTAAGCTTGAGGGCACCACCCCATTGTCTACAAGTGCCTCGTGTGCAATAAACCATTTTTTTTTAAAGTTAGTGCACAGATTGTCCCTTTTCGGCTTTGTGTTGCTTATGTGCTAAAAATTTTTACCAAGTGTGTTGAGGTCACTTATGAGTACAGAAAACAAGATACTTTAGAAATTTCAACCACAGATACACACAAGCACAACAGCAAAACCTAGTTAACAGTAGAAAGCTTGTAACAGCCAAAGGAAAGTGCAGCTGAACAGTTGATTGCCCACACAATGCGCTTAAATTTAGGTATGTTTCAGAATCCCGGGTAAGCAAAATCAACGAGTTCCTCCACAACGGTGGCCATCATAATCGGGTCGTGGTTTCAGCAATACTCAGAACTTTATTTTCATCCTGCACGCAAATGGCACAATGAAGTCAGCCAAGCATGTGCGTGCAACAGCTTACCCTATGTCTTTCAAAAATTATGAGAAATCGGAACATTTTCGAAGCATATGTTTTGACGCCTTCTGCACATCCTTCTAAGGCCTCACAGCAAAGTTACTTGAACACGGGCATGAGCTGGCGCTCTCATGTATAATTCGTTCAGGTGACCTGTCGGCGGGTTCCGGTGACGCACTTCCACATTCATCACCCTCAACACAGATTGTAACCAGGCAGGCATTATCTACGCTTTCAGTAGTTGAGTTTTGTGCTGAAAAGTTACTAGCTTTCATTATTTTGCATCGAGGCGGTCTGGCGAAAAAGCGGCTCAACTGCAGCATGAAGTCGGCGATGTTTTTGCCGACGCGATAGGGAGCCGATAGCTTTCTTTTTTCTTTCCATGGCAGACCCTTTCGCGCGGAAAGCTAAAAATGACACTTACGTCTGTTAGGTGTCTGGAAGACAATGAGGTCCTGGAGTTATGACACGAAAAAATAGCAGGACGAACAAGAAGCACATTCCGAAAAGACGGAGAAAGGATATTCAACTTCAAACGCTTGAAACTATACTGCGCAGTTATCGTCGGCGGCTTCGGTGGAAAGAGAGCGAGATAAGAGCGAGAGCGGCGAGAGCGCCAGAGCGGCGTCACGGGCGGCCAATGACAGGGCCCGACACGATGACGTAGAATGACGAAGTGTGTGGCAACCAATGGCGACCATGGGTGGCGGCATGTCTCGACCATGGCCTCCGAGATGGGGGACGCGCCCGCTATCTCTGAGGCCATGTCTCGCCTCTCGACGGCGGGAGGGTGAGGAAAAGACGCTTTTCTTCCGCCCTCGCTAGGAGCGCGCCTCGGCAAGCATGGTCTGCGCGCGAACGAACTGGAGATGACGCTCGAAGGGTCCGGGGGCACTCTCGGTCCCCATACTGCCCATACATTGTATCACATTTTATTTCATCAATTAAGCGATGGTGATCGATGTTCGGCGAATGATTTTGTATCCTTCACGTGCATGGTGGGCTAAAGATGGGAAAATTTGGTTTACCGATCTTCACATGTTAAAATGGGGAGAAATATAAACCCGCTACCCTTTCTTTTTATTGCGCATGCGGTTCAGGCGACCAATATTTGCGATTACGAACGTATACGAGCGACCGAAGTTCATATGTGCGCATTTTAATGGCAAAAGCTCTAGAAAAAAATGTTCACTAAACGTTTTAAAAAGACTTCTTGTAAAAAACGTTTTTTCAACGTCTTCTAAAAAACTTCTTGTGAAAAACGTTTATTCAACGTTGCATAATATACCTAGATGTCTGCATACCTTTTTAGTCGTTTCAAGAAGTTTTTTAGAGGTTTTGTGTTTCGTGGGCGCATCCGCATATCGGGTGTCTGCGGGCAGCGAGAAACCCGCGTAGTAGCAGAATTAAAGACTCGTCGTCCAGTACGTGCGTGCCATGAAACTTGCACGACTTATGCGGACCCGGACCCGTCATTTAGGCTTAGCTTTACCACCAGTGTATCGGTCGATGGCCGCTTCGCTGTGCGATGGGCATGCCTCCTTTTTCGTTTTGCAAAAAATGAAACAGGCCTCTGTACGTCCGGCGCTTCGTTTGCGTCGCGGGGAGGGAATCGCAGTTAAGTCTTTGTATTATCGGGAGTTCTACATCAACGGCGATGGCCTTCGATATTAAAGAAAGAGAGGCCAACGCAGGCAGTGTTAATACTGTAGTTGCACGCGTAGATAGGCGTCATTCCCCCGGTTTCGATTGTCTTCATGCTCAAGAAAAAGTTAGACGTTCCGCGGCCACTCTGGAAAAACCCTGTTGGGGTTCTCCAAAGCCAGAACTACGTTTGAGAACGCCTGTGCTAGGGGGTCCAAACCATAATCTGCCTTTAACGACGAAACGCTGATATCGAATGAGAATGATGAATAAATATCCCAGTGCTGCTGAGGTAGATCTGGTGAGGATTCCATAAGGGTGAGGGATATTCAAGTTTAAGTCTAACCAATGTTTTGTATGCGAGTAATATTACATGTTGAGGAGCACCGCGCAAGTGTTACGTTACGTGATGTGATGTTGGTCACATGAGAGCACCATGCAGTTGATTGAAATCTTGTATGATCGTAATGCCTAAAGTACTTGAATTAGTTGACACTGTCAATGGAGGTGTTGTCAAGTGTAAAAGGAAAGTGATATCGATTATGGCTGTGAGAAATTGGCATGGATTTACATTTTTAAGTATTTAAGACCATGATCCACTGGTCACACCAGTTCTTAGTATTAAATCATTCAGAATGAATCATTCTGCAATAAAATGCGAATGTTATTGTTATTGACAGATCAATAAAGAACGCAGTCATCAAACATTCGAATGTGAGAGGAGACATGGTAGACCACTCATATGAGAATAAGAGGGGACGTAAAACTGAACTCTGGGGGACGCCTGATGTTACTGGGAGAAATTATGAAGCAGTACTGTTAATGTTGTGACAGATGGAAAAAGTTATTGCTGTTCAAAAAATTCATAACATGTGAAAATATGATGTGTTCCATGATTTTGCAAACGACACCAGTGATGGATATGGGACATGTTTGCAATAGTTTAAGGGCGATTGGCAGTTACCTGATTTGTAGACTGGAACTACCTTGCTCTTTTTCCACTCGTCTGGAAGAGTGCCTGGTAGCGATGGTCGTGAGAACAGCAGGTTTAGATTCATGGCAGAGATCTGTACTTGACATATTTCTTAAAACCTTTGAGGTGATTTCATCAGCACTGGCTGATGAGGATAACTTAATTATGAATGTCACTTAGTGCAGATATTCTGACTGGTGAAAAAATAACATCAGGCATTGAAGGCATGACAGGAGCAGCATATGCAAGAAAATGCGTGAGAGGTTCAGTTGTAAAAACATATGAACAAACAGAATTAAACATATTGGCAAAGTCTAGGTCGGATAAAATTTCACAGTCCTTAGAAATTCCGATGCCAAGGGATGAGTTAGGGTTGGTTATCTGCCAGAACTTGTTGGGGTTATTACTAAGCATTCAGGGTCATACTGACCCCGAATGTTTGTTTTGTATATAAATTTTGAAAAGTATTATAATACCCATTGTTTTCTATATATCAACAAGAATAATAATGTACTGAAGCCAATCTAACAACTTATAAATATATGATATCCTGGAAACTTCTGTATGCTTGGATCCCTGATCTCGAGTGGTAGGGCCACCATTGGCATCTTGAAGAATTTCTGCCTAATTTACAATAATCAAGATTATAGATAAACTTTTTTCCAGTATGTAAACAGCATTCTTGCCTTTAATTTTTTATAAGTCCAGATTCAGATATTAATGTTTAATTTTTCCCAAAGCGATTTTGCTGCACATATAGCTTCTCCATATATCTAATGTACCTGAGATCATAAGTCCAAAATTGTCGTGATCACACTTGTTTTCCCAATTCTACAGAAATTAGTTTTATGACCAAGGACTTCAATTCAACCCTTCTGGCATCAAAGCATATTGCAGCTGCACTCCATTCGAAATCTCCATTGCATACTTAAATTATATGAATGTTTAAATGCCAGTCACGCACATGCCATATGAAATCACGCACATGAGGGCTTGCGCAGCTATATGCTTCGAATAATAAACCAAT
Organism: Rhipicephalus sanguineus; assembly: GCF_013339695.2. NCBI lineage: Eukaryota > Metazoa > Arthropoda > Arachnida > Ixodida > Ixodidae > Rhipicephalus > Rhipicephalus sanguineus. Next base: position 154,085,927 of record NC_051180.1, read on the forward strand.
GAGCAGGTTTCATCAATCTTGCTGGATACATGCTGCAGGCTCGCATATTTGTTTTGACTCACCGTCATAACTGTTGCTACCTGCTCTACCCTTAACATTTTGTAAAGTAACATATATAGCGTTAATGTGTAGCCCAGATCCACATGTAGCCTAGGTTGTCTTGACAAGTTTCTGAGCTTCACTGGAGGATGAAAATGTTATGCGGTGAATCACACAAAATGCGTTGAGGTGAAGCATTTTTGCTGTGCAGTGAAGTATACTAAGAAGGGCACTGTCACGGCCGAGGAAGTACGCCAGAGGTCTTTATGCAACTTGGAAGATAACGAAGGAACTCAAAAAGAAGTTGTGAACCACGCAGTGTGTGATGGAACGGAAGATAAGAGGTGTAACATTATCATATCTAGCAAGAGAGCAGAGTGGACTCTGGAGAACAAACAGGGGCAGCTGCCGACATTCTAGCTGAAATTCAGCGAAAAAAAGTGGATATGAGCAGGTCACGTCATGTGGGGGACGGATAATTGACGATCAGTCAGAGCGACGGATTGGATATTAAGAGATGGGAAACATATATAACAGAGGATGTCAGAAGGTTGGATGGTATGATACGAAATTAAGAAATTTGCAGGTGTAAAATGGCTCTCGCAGCTAACTGGAGCTAAATAAAAGAAGCCCTGCAGGGGACATAAAATAGGCTGACTATGATGAAACCTTACATGCGTTGTCTCTAGTCATAGTACAGTCCAGTGGTAACTGTACGTTACTCATCAGGCATTCAGAACTGCTATTGATTTGGTTATCTAAGCTTTCAATATTACCGTCTCTGACAGGAATTTCTCCCTTGCGATGACTTATTCACTCGCACCTTCTCTACACATCCGAGTGAAAACAACAATGTAATCATGCAATGAACTACACTATTATAAATTATAATTGTGTGACATATAATTGTCAAGTGGCCTTTATAGTAACATAAGTAATTATGCAGTGAAGCATTGTTGGTGTGCCTTGTAAGCACAGTTAAATACTTTGCATTACTTGTTTAATTTGCAGTGTCTTGCGTGAGATCTGTCTAGATGTAAAGAATTAACGTACTCAAGGTGTGCTGTGAGTAGTTTCTGCAGCCGCAAGCAACATTTACAGAGAACTTTGCCGGCTTCACTGCGTCAACTTTTGTTGTGCATTTTGTCTAGAATGTGCTTGGTAGTACACGCTGCAGGTGTACTACTGAATACACCTTTTTTAGGAGGGAATCAAACAGCACTGTTGATGAAATAGAGAGAAGGCAACAGACACAATATGTGTCTGTCATTTTCACCCCATTTTTTCTTTATGATGCTGTTCGATTTCTTCCTCATAAAGAAACTGCACGGCTTAATTCAGTCCATGTAAATGCAGGACAGCCCCATCTTGAAACATGATACTGTATGTATATATTTTTTTTTTGTAAAGCAGGCAGGGCTGCAAAAAAGCTAGAGCTTGACTGAAGCCAAAGACACAGGATGTGTTAGCCCTATTGTGTATCCAAAGATGCTTGGCATAGACACATGCTAAAAAATGATTGGAAGGATTAGTAATAACAATAGGAAATAATTATACTCAGCAGGGCATCAATGCATGCAGTATTGCTCCTCATCTTGGTGCTGGCTTTTATCTGTTTCTCTGTTGATGCAACCACATAATTCTGTTCAACGTAGAAAAAACCCCACTAGCAATTTGTCACTTAGGCCATACTCCCTCCAGGGCTTGTTTCATTGTACTTTTACCGTATAGAAGAAAGTTTGTTTTTCTGTGCTGTTTCATAAAACATGGCTAGACAGACTACACATGCACCCCTGGCATCAACAAAACCATAGAGGAAATTAAGGCATGAATAGCAGTTTATTTTAAGGCACACAAGAATGTCACATTCTATTTTGAAGTTGACAGGTATGAGATATCGAGGAAACCAACTTTTTTCGTACATAATGTGAACGAATCACAAAATTTGTTTTTACGAGCTCGTTCTGCAAGAAGGCAAGAGCGTAGGTGCGTCAGTGATTTGTGTAGCATGGTAAACAAATAACGGAATAAGACACCTTGAAGGCAGGCTTTTTACGAGCCACTTTGTGGTTGTTTTCCAGGAACACATGCTTTCTTAGCACCTTTGCCATACCAAGAATGTAATTCCAGACAAGGCACTCAGTATGTAAGGCTTCAAAAGTATGGGTGCTTTTTAGGTACTGTGGGGACCTCTTCACGGAGAGGACAACAATAAATCTAGCTGCGACAAGATACAGTGTCTGCCATATTTTAACCCTTTGAGGGTCGAATTTTTTCGCGAAATGCAGTCCAAAAATGTGTAATTTTTTTATTGCTAAAATGAATTCTTCAGACGATTCTATTTAAGAAAAAAATTGTCTAAAATTTTTTTTCGTGACCGTAAAGTGACAAAAAAATCAGTTTTGTTGCTACATACATATGGTTTATTCGTAGTAAAATCAAGCAGAATCCTAAAAAAAGAAGCTTCACAGTTTTTTATGAATAAAAATTATGCATTGTATTAAACATAGCTCACAAACATACAAAAATAAGCGTACCAGACTACGTTTCCGGTTAAAAACCCTCGTGCTCAAACACTAAAAACTTTTCAGCGTGTGATAGTCTTTGAAGCATGGCTCCCCGCGCACGCGTTTCAGATGTCGCTCCTTGATCGTCATCGGAGTCTGAACTCGTCAAAACTCCTCGTCTGACGAACTGAAATCCAATGAATCAGATTCTGATCGGCAATTGGGGAATAGTCCGCATCGGAAGAATCGCTGCTCGACTCACCGGCAGCAGCGCAACCGACGCGCGCTTCCATAGCGTGAGCGAACTGCGTTAGTGAGCGCACGGAAGAAAACTCTATGGTTCTGCGCCCGTCCGGAAAGCAAAACGAGTGAAAAAGCTACAGTAATACTTCGTCTTATCGCCAACAAGACGTAGTTAGTTTTTCCGAGAACCCAAAACAGGAAACGCAATCACGGCGGCGTCGTTTGTGTAATTTAGCGCCGCGCGGAAACAGATGTAATCACGCGCCGGGGTGCAATAAATGAGAGAGTAACAAGCGGTCACCCTTTGAGAGATTAGAAACCAAACAGCCATCCGCTCTGCGGGCGCAAGAAGCGAAAACCACCCGAAGGACGAAACCGAAACGAGCCGGACCGCGTGCGCGCGTGCTGATGCGAGACTACAAGCCGCCGCGCCTCTTTGGAAAGAAAACAAAAAAAGACGGAGAGACATTGGCGCATTAAAAAAAATTACACGAATTCCCGAAGCGTGGCAGCACATTCCAAGCAAGAGAAAAGGGAGAAGGCGCGCGTTTGAAACCAAACCGCGCCGCGGGCGCTCTCGGTTGCGCAAGCGATAGCCGGCGCGCGGCGCGCCATTTTGCGAAGCATAAAAAAAGCAACAACGGAGAGACATCGGCGCATGAAAAAAATTCCACGTATTCCCGAAGCGTGGCAGCACATGCCAAGCAAGAGAAATCATCGAAAAAGGCGCGCACTTTAAACCAGCTGCACCGCGAACGCGCTCGGATGGGCAAGCGATTGGCGGCGCGCCGTTTTGGGAAGCGAAAAAAAAATACAACGGAGAGACATCGGCGCATGAAAAAAATTCCACATATTCCCGAAGTGTTGAAGCACAGGCCAAACAAGAGAAATGATCGAAAAAGGCGCGCGTTTTAAAAATAAACGCTATGCCGTACATGTACGACGAAAACCCTTTGGTACCAGGAAGCTTCTGCCGTACATGTACGGCGAAAACCCTGAAGGGGTTAAATGACAATGAACCTTCTCCTGCTACCTGCAGCGATATGTGAAGCACAGTACAATTAAAGCACAGCACATATCTTTTACTTTCAGTTCAATACATGTGGCAAGCCAGCTTTCAGAATTGAGTCATTGTAAGACATTGATTTCATATATTAAGCACTCTCGTGCAAAGCAAATAGAAGTAGAAATGGGCCAAGCATGCAGCACTGAGACTCTCCAGCCACTCATCAGGAGGCACGCATGTGGAACAAAAAATAATATGTGCATTTTAAAGACACCCTTCTTTGTGCTGGAATTTCATGCATGTAACTATTTTTTTGTTGGTGAGCTAATACTCTTCGTAGGAATCTGGCGGGCAGAGGTAAGGTGGAGCTAACGTTCCTATTTTGCGTGCAACTTTAGTACTCTGTGGGATTTCCTCCTCAAAGGTGGTTGAATACGAGGCTGAGCCAACGCTCGTGCACTTTGGCTGACATAATTTCTTTCTTAAAGGAAGAATCTAGCTTGTCATCTTGCTTTTTCCTCATGGTGTTGACACACTCTGTCTTTCTCACAATTTCTTTTACAGGATGATACCTATAACGTGAACTCAAGGAAACGACACAAGGCACACAAAGAGGAGCGTCCTTGTCCTGAATTCGCGCTACATCATGACATACTAACTAGCCCATACCTCCACCTTTCTTTTACAGCTCACAAAATTGCCCACATTACATCATGCCATCATCTTCATGCATGTCACAGCACACCAGACATTTCGAGACAGAAGTTTCTCGGTGAGGTAGCATTCGAATCCACATACCAATGATTTGAAGATGTGTGTCGTAACCACTCAGCTATCCAGGCATGCTAGTAGAGCATACCATAGCCTTTTATAGTACAGTGTAGGAAGAGGGCGGGAAAGGGAAGTGAGGAACAGGGAAAGAAGGAGGGGAGAGGGTAAAGCATAGCATAGAAAGAATTATAGAGAAGTGCTGAAAGAGAAAGATTCAAGAAGAGAGAGAGAAAGGCGAAGAGAAAAAATTTATGAAAAAAAGACAGGAAAAACAGAGAGAAGAGAGAAAAAGAAATAAAGAAAGGAAGGAAAAAAAGTGAAAACTGAAGAGAAACAAAGAAGGCCGCCCAGTTCCGCACTTCCTTCTGGCTTGGCACTACTAGTGCAAATATGCCTCAATTTTTTGTAACCTTGTTTTGATCTTTGAGGGTGCACAATTCTGCTGTGGATGATGTGAAAACAACACATGGGCACTGGTCACAGGGGTCTCAAACACGTGTCCCATGGACGTTTCTTGAGCGACTCAGCCCGCACATGACTGTCTTCATCCTCATCATAAAACAGCTCACACACAAAAGAAGAAGGAAGAACTGTAGAAACAGCGCTAAAAGACGGGACGAAGAAAGGACACAAACCAAGTCGCTGACTAACAACCAAAAAATTTTTTTGGTTGTTTTTTTTTGTTGTTGTTGTTAGTCAGCACCGTGGTTTGTGTCCTTTCTTCGTCCCGTCTTTTAGCGCTGTTTCTACAGTTAGTCTTGAACGAACCAGGCCAAATGCGTACCTCATTGAAGGAAGAACTCATGACGCGAGTGCTTCCTTCTTTTGTATTTGTGTGTGTGTGCACTGTTTTATGATGAAGTTCGACCAACTCGCCCAGATAGCTACCTTGCTCTTGTCTTCATCTGATATTTTACCCTAATTAAAAAGTCAGCTCTCTGATTGAGGATGACTGATGAGCACCTGTGATTGACCACGAGGATCGTCTCTACACGAGAAGTTAATGTGGACACTTCTTCTCGCATCACAGCTAAGCTTTGCAAGGTATCAAGCCAGCGTGTTTAGAACTTCAGCAGTTATTTTGTATTTCGCAAGGACGAAAGTTGTGTGACCTTGCTAAATGGTACTCACACAATTTTCTCGCCTGTTGCACCTAATAACGCTTTGTTTGGGTAAGCTACACAGACGTGACTGGTCTCAAGCATTTGTTCCTGGAGCACTCCATGCAGACAAAACAACAACGTGGAGTAAAAGCTTTTTATTTTGTAGTTTTAGCCATTCTGAAAGTCGATATCGTCATCTTTCTCGAATCTTGATGACAAATCTCCTTCAGAGATGACCCATATATGAGATATGGGAAAAGGCTTGCTACTACTACTAGTTGTTCTTGGGGGACAAAGGAAAAGGGCGCTAATTTCTGTCTGCCCATTGGCGACACGGCTAAGCGCCCTGTAGGGGTAGGGGTAAGGTGGGAATAAAAGAAAAGCAGAAAAAAATAGGAAAGGTAGTGATCAGAAGTCGACAGGCGCGATGAAGAGAGGAGAGGACAGGAAAGATTGGGGAGCAGGTCACAGGAGTTCACGGACGGGTCCACGATTCAGCCAGGGGCACAATGCACGTCGGTGACGAGGCGGCGAAGGCCCCGCCGATGAGAGGCGCACGGCATGACAGTCGAGGTAGCCGTCACGGTGCGCCGACGGCGAGAGGCACGAGCGCGTCCTTTCAGGGCGAGCGGGGCATCGCGGGCGACACGTCCGTCTCTCGTGAAATCCTCCGAGCAACTTAAGGCTTGCTTTTAAGTGACAATACTTGACATTTTGCCTCCCCCCCTCCAAACGAAGTGTTGAAGTTTATACAGATGAAGTAAATACAGATCGATTGCAAACACTGCATGGTCCCTTAGCCGAAGGCTAGTATTGGGGCCATTTACAGACATGTAATTACCGAAATGTAAATTTACAGACATGTAATTGATAGTTTCGATCGTCAATGACAATACAAAAAATTAGCAATAGCAGCAAAAAAAGGAAAAAAAAACAACAAAAAATATAACAGACAGAATATATAGTAGAACAAAGAGACAGGTCATTTTTAACTTAAGTGTGGTAAGCATAACAGTGAGAGAGAGAAAAAGCAAGAAAAAAAATCATATGTATGTATCTACAGGTTGTGCCCGTGACATGTGTCTATACATGCCCGGATGACATCTGCTGTGAGTGAGTGAGTGAATAAACTTTATTAAAAGTCCGGACGAGGCGGGGGGAAGAGGGGATTAACCCCTGTCCCGTCCCACTCTCCGTCGATGATGGCGTCAGGTGACGGCTTGAAGCCCTTGCACCCGGGCGGCATCCTCGGCTTGCCGGACGGCCCAAAGTTGGTCGGTCAGCTTGTCGCTGGTGAGTGCCGCCTCCCAGCGGCAGCGACGCCGACGCAGCCGATCCTCAGCAGTGACCACAGCCGCGGCGGCGGTCGGCCCCTGCCCTCGCGCGGTGGTAGCAATTCGCCCCTGTCTAACATGCGTCGCGAAGTGAGCGGCGGCAGCGACATTAACTCTCCCGGCACATTCCCAAAGCATGTGCCGCAGTGTGGGCTCTTTCCCCGCACGCTTTACACGCGTCCGTCGGGTACAAGCTCGGATAACAGATGCGTAGGATCGCCGGGCTGGGGTAAGTGTCTGTTTGTAGTAATCTCCAAGTTACGGCCTGTCTTTTGTTTAATTTGTCGTGTGGTGGAGGGTATTTGCGTCTGTTTAGTCTGTAATGTTGTGTGATGTCGCTGAATGTGGTCAGGCGATCGCCCCACGACCATTCCGGTTGCTGTTGTGTTCTTACTCTCTCTGGGATGGAGTCAGCCGCGGCTCGGTGAGTGAGACCTCGAGCCGCGGTATGGGCCGCCTGGTTGCCTGCAAGCGGGACGCTGGTGTGAGCCGGGGTCCACAGGAGAAAGACCGTCGCATTTTCGGTTTTTGAATGCGAGGACGGTGACGTCGGGGCCATCGTTCCTCGAAAGTCGCCGCCGTCCCTGCTTCCATAGCGAGTCTGAAGTATGCGGGCCGCCTGCCACGAGATGCGGCCGCGCGCGAAGCCACGGACGGCAGCCTGCGAGTCGCTGATCACGACCGCAGCTTCCGGTGCCGCGACCAGTGCTAGAGCGATCGCCGCCTCTTCGGCCGCCTCTATGTGTTTCGTACGCACCGTGGCGCTCGCGATGCATTTGCCCGTGTGATTCACAACTGCGATCGCGTGAGCACACCTTCCCTCTGGGTATCGCGCGGCGTCCACGTACACCGCCTCCTCGCTGTTGCCATACATTCTTTGCAGGTCGCTCGCCCTTTTGTTGCGGCGCCCGACGTGGTGCGTCGGGTGCATGTTCTTGGGGAGCGGCGGGACGGTGAGACGGTCGCGGACTGTGATCGGAACCATTGTCTTCTCCCCGCACTGTGCGTGGTATATCTGCTGTAAACATCTGCTGTAAACTGAATTTTTTTAACCAGAGTGAAACGTTCTTGCTTTGTTTTCTCTCAAGTGGTACGTCGTTCCGTATTTTTATACCAACAATAACTTCCACTAGTCTCTAGCCATATAAATTTCTAGCCAATGGTATATTAAAGTTGCCAATTTTTTTGTTTCTTGTTGGACGATTGGGCACATGCAATATTGGTATGTTCAAGAGACAGTTGTCCTTAATTATACTACTAATGCACTTCGCCATACTTATTTTGCGTAAGAAATAGAATGGTATGATTTGTAGTTTAGCAAAGATTGGTTTACTTGCTTCACTTCCCCGTGAGAAATTATTAGATCGGATGGCTCGTTTCTGTAGACGTTGAATAGGTTCTAGGTACGCATTGAATGTCCATGCCCATGACTCAATACAGTACGTTAGGTGAGATTGGAAAAATGAAAAATACAAGGTGCGGAGAATGTTCCTTGGAAAATGTTCCCGTGCCTGAAAGAGCAAAACAACCAGATGCCAACTTTGAACAAAGCGCTTTCATGTGACGTTGCCAATTTAGATGGTGATCGAGAATAACGCCAAGATAGGTATATCAGTAAGTGAGTTCGAGTGGGCAGTGATTTATATGCAGTGGGACAGAGCCATTACAGATAATTTTTGAACGTGAGTGGAAAGCGGTATATTTAGTTTTTGTAGTATTAATGGTTAGTTTATTGGCAACGAACCATTCGGAAACAATAGCAAGCTTGATTTGGGCTTCTTCCTACAGTTCCTTCATGTTGTCACCTGTAATTATCAAAGCGGTGTCATCAGCGTACATTGATATATCAGCGAATTGTAAAGTTTGGGGCAAGTCATTTGTATAAACTGTGAAAAACAGGGGACCAAGTACTGAACCCTGCGGTACTCTTGTACTAAGATGCTGAGGGCATGACATTATGTTATATGTACGATTTGATTTCGATTACCAAAATAACTGGGAAAAAAATCAAGTTCACTGTTGCAAAACCCATAAGCACAACTTATTTAGTGAGATGCCATGATCGACAGTGTGGAAAGCCTTTTTTAAATCAAGAAAAATAACTGCCACTAGTTGGTTATTATGAAGAGCAGTGTTTATTGTCTGTGCTAATGAATGTCTGCACTGGCCCGGCCTTTGCAGGACTAAATTTTGTAACTGCGGCCCGCTAGCTCAGACGAGTTTGAGACTTCTGGTTTGCTTCTAATGGTGAGCTTTCTTATAAAGTTGGTTGCAAGATGGTGCTGTGGTATGTATTTCTTCTTGTGTTCTCGTTTTTTCGTGCTGTCCATTTTAACATGTATAAAATGCATCCATGTGCAGACTTAAAACTGCTCAGCATGACAGTTGATAAGCAACACAGGTGACACGAGGACAAGCGCAGACTTCCAACTGAAATTTAACACAACACAATATATAGCCTACACCCAAGATAAGAACAACATGCTTATGCTAGAAACAAATAACATGAAGTGAAGGATGATAGTGCAGTGTAAATATAAAAAAACAACTAAGGCAGAATACCACATGACAATGAATCCAGGTAAGCGAGTTCTTTATCAGATAGGAATATTGAAGGTTTACTGACACAGCTTCCTTTAGCTATTCTTACAACATCAATGCCATCATGAAGGTGAGCTGCAAAAGCTTGTTTTCTTAAACAGAGACTGGCAACTACATTCTGAACAATGAGAAGCCAAAAAAACCATCCCTATCCACGTTTTTTACTTTTTGAAAATGTTTCTGTAATGGTATATTTAGGCATCTACCTCTTTGACCAATGTAGCTGTGTTCACAGGACAAAGACACGCTGTAAACGACGCCTATTACGCAGTCAACAAACTTTTTACAGTGCATAACTTGGCAATGGCTTGAAGGTCCTTCTACGGCTCTAGTTCGAACACATAACTGAGATTGCTTATTCGGTGCTTTGGTCAAACAGGCAGCTTCCTAAGCATATGATTACAGTGGCAAAAAGTAAAAAATATGGGTAGCAACGTTATGGATAGAGAAGTTTTTATGGCTTCTCATTATTACAAATACGGTTGCCAGCCTCTGTTCGAGAAAACACGAGTTCTTGTGGCTCACCCTCATGATGGCACCAGCAACCTTCATTATTCTTATCTGATAAAGAACTGGCTTATCTGGATTCATTAGCATGTGCTGTACCGCCTTTGTTGTTTTTTTTACGGTCTCACTGTGCTTTCATGCTTGACCTCTTTTTTTTTTTTTTAGCATAAGCATGTTGTTTTATACCCCTGTCACACGGCCACCACCGAACTTCGTTAAACTCCATCAATGTAAAACTCCATGATGGAGTTCGACGGAGATGGAGTTGTGCCCATGTCACACTGCAGTTTTACGAGCTTCGGACAGAATCCGCAAGGGGTCCATTAGGCGCTGCTGCACCTACGTCTGCATGCAAGATTTCGCGTCTAATCACGCTGAAAACATTCTCAATGGTATGTGTGATTATAAAAGTATAAATTAATCACACCGATACAAATTTTTTTTGTCTTTATCACATAAACGTGTACCTGCAAGTATGTTGGCAGTGATTTTGACAGGAGTGCTGGCAACCCTGCACGCTTGTTTTGGTACGCGTCTTTTCTACGCGTACCGATTGTCAAACACACTGCAAGTTGTCGCCGAGCTCTTTGAAGTGGCGCTACCAGCCAGATCACGTTGTCCTTTCCAATTTCGGTTGAGCACAGGTCTAACGTCCAGTCCACGAAGCCTTTGCTGCGTATGGCTCCCACAACAGTCTGCATGTACTGCCAGCACGAGTGCCGGCGTCGACGAAGAAGGAAGAAAACCGGCGTCACTCACTGTTATGACTATTGGTAGTGTTGAAGTAGAATGAAGGGCAGTGCAATAAGAAGGGAACGAGATGCACAGACGTAAACAAGACGATGCACACGGACTCGGAGACACTTATTCAAAATGGCGGCACGACGATTTTTCTCGAGGCATGGTGCAGAGAGTATGTGCACTTATATGCGTATTTCTTTTCTTTAAACGCACGTTATGAATGGATTAGGCAGTGAAATATCTTTCAAAATAAATAAAATTCATTATTGTGTTGACTGCGGCTGTTTTGTGTTTGCGGTTTTTTCCGTAACTACAGATTACTGGGGGCGAGAGTACTCCATTCGGCCGCTAATGGAGATCGCCGAACTCCCTTGGCGAAACGACCCGTTTAACTTCCTTGGCGTAAGGGAGACCGTGTGACACGGACCGCATCTCCGTTGACGTAACGACGAGGGAGTTACACGGAGTTAGCGGGTGCCCGTGTGACAGGGGTATTAATCTTGGGTGTAGGCAATATATTTGAGAGTTGTGATAAATTTCAGTTGGATGTCAGCGCTAGTGCTCGCCTCACCAGCGTTGCTGTCTACTTTCGCGTTGAGCAGTTTTAAGTATGGAATACCAACTAGCCCGCTACCACACGTTGCTCCATGCGTAGAACCCGTGGGGTGCGAGCCGCATGCTCTTACGAGCAACGTGATGGTGACGAAGTCGAACGTATTGACACATAGAACTATCGATCGTGTAGCCGTGGATGTGAATAGTGAGGCTTGCGCATGCAGTGATCAATACGGGTGTCACATAGGCACTTTCTATTGAAATCGAAATTCTGGACCGTGACTGACTCGCCTCCGCATCTAGCGCAAATAAGAAAATCGCGATTAGGAAACTTGGACTGGATCGACATCGAAATTACATCGTGTGATGCCCGTACTATGAAATCGAGGCTGGTCAGTGGCTTTTCTGAACGACGAAGTGGTTCAAGTACCGTGCATTTAACAGCTAAACCACGGCGAGTTCGATGCCATTACGCCTATAAAATTAAGCTTTCGACGAATATGCGCAAAAGCACAACGCGAAGCAGGTTGCCGAGCGGGTAAGAACGGCCGTGCAACGCACAAAACAAACTTCCCTTTGTGCAACGCACAAAACAAACGGACTACCACAATGCTACCACAGTCCACGTACCGCACGAAAACAGATCAAATATGAATCGCAAAGAACACCGAAACAGGTTCATGAGAGCCCTAGACATCGTAGTGACCACGCAAGCTCAGGCGAACCACAGCACCGGTTCCAAACACACTGATGCGAACACAATCCAACTATTCACGTTCAAAAAGCACACTGGCAAACGACAAGCACAATCACAGCGTCCGCGCCCACCACACAAACACCGCGCCGATCACAAATACGCAAGAAAACATCCCCAAGCGCCCACAGGTTGCCTGAACCGGCGATGTAAACTTTCAACGAAAAGCCACAATCTTTCACAAATCCAAGCCAAGTTGCGTGAAAATAGCGTTTTCTTATTCTGACCCGGGTCAGAATAACGAAACGCTATTTTCACGAGGGTCGCAGTAGGGCCGGCCGTAAACATATTTAAAGTCGATACGAGTCGGTCGTAGCCATGGAGTGGTCGTAGCCAATATTTAATGATGCTGATAATGGCTTTGTGCAAAATAGTAAGACTTCATTGAATTGCAAATATATGTTCGTTACAGTAATTTATTATTTGTATAATAGTGTAAAATAGTTGTACTAACAGATTTTAAAATGCCGGCTTTCATTTTGTGTGCTGCAAACGCCATTTTGAGAGCCAAATTACGTGACACGCTGTCAATCCAAGTCTAGCCAAGTCAGCAAGTAGCGGAAGCGCGGGAGCAGCGAACGAAGCAGACAAATTTTGCCGATTCCCAGTGGTTTTCTCTGTATGAGCTTACAGTACACATTACAAATGACGTCAGGCCGCGATGCCGCTCGTAAAGGTGTTTCGTCGAGTGGCGTTGGGACGTGGATCTCTGAAGTGAAAAAGTGTCTCTTGAGAAACCTCGACACGCAAGCAAAACCCGACCTCTTGAGGTCCTACGGCGAGCAAAAGCGGTGAGCAAGTTTAGAACGATATGTCGAGTCGCATGCGCCGATTCGATACGACATAAATACTGCAGTAAAGAAATCCACTGTGTTAATCGATTACGTTGCTGTATTTTTTCGCCTGCAGTGTACTGGAAGAATTGTTGTCAAGAGCGGTCAAGCTAGGCGAGAGCAACTCCGTTTTGGTAGTTGGGCCCAGAGGATGCGGGAAGACATCGGTGTGTTCGAAGATTTCGCTTCTGTGTTAACGCTCGCTATGCACCATTGCATGTGTAATGGCTAGCCCATCCCCTACATGAAATACGTGCAATACCTCTGTTATTCAATCAAGTCACTTTATTTATTCCGCATACAGTTTTGGAATGGATGCTTGTGCGAAAAGCTGATCAAGGATATAGCAATCGTGATGAGGCAGCTTCGTAAAGGAATGCAGTTTATAAAAATATAAGGGAATAACAGAAGGTTCAGCAATTTACAAGCTAATACGGCAATTGCGCAATAGCCATACATTTATAGTCTTTGCAGTGCAGATAGGAATGACGAAACTGTCAATACAAAAAATTTACAACACAATAACAATGTATACTGCTCTAATAAAATACTGTTATTACGCAAGTGTTAACATGTACAACAATTGTGATAAAGTGACAAAAATGATATAAAAAGAAATTTAAGACATACTTGAAATATCCTAAAAAAATAAATAGTTAAAGGACGGTATTTCATTATGGGCATCTTGACGTGTTTATTTTTCAGTTGATTCTAGCCGTTTTGGACAGTGTGTCCGAGCGCAAGGACATCGCTTCAAACTGTCTTCTCGTAAAGTTGAACGGTCAGTGATTTTCATACTTTTTTGTCGCCACTGTTCTTTGATACAAGCTGTGCAACTGTGTCAGCATCGAGACCTACAAATTGACACATATGTGTACCCACACAGGTTTCACTCACACAGACGACAAAATTGCTCTGAAAGACATTACGCGCCAAATGCATTTGGAGAATGTCGTTGGTGACAGAGTATTTGTGAGTATTTGCACAAAGTCATTTTTTCGTCTGCTGTTTTGTTGTGTTGAAAGTGTTCGGGCCATGAGTGAATCGATGTGCTTTTCACCGACCATCTTTTCAGGGCAGTTTCTCCGAGAACCTTACATTTCTGCTAGAGTGCCTGAAATCAGGTATGTCATGTGGAACTTGAATTCATATGGCTGCTACTTCACGTATTGATATCACTACCAACATCCAATTGCAGGCATCCGTTTGTGGAAACATTTTGCCACAACTTTGCCACGTTGCGGTATTCGTGTCAAATGCATCATTTCAGCACACACTATTTCGTGTACCTGAGAATACACTCTGTCGTATTGCTATATCTACATAGCAATACCAAACAAATCTGTTTTGTTTTATGTCTTTGTGTTCGTGTCTTCACACTACGCCGTGACTATCAGCAAACATTAAATAGCCCAAGAACAAGTTGTCTTGCTATATAGCAAGCTTTTGTTCTTAGTTTTATGACGCACACTGTCTTATTTGTGTCTTCTTTTAGGTGACGAGCAAAGCAAAACAATTGTTTTTGTTGTTGACGAGTTCGACATGTTTTGCTACCATAAAAACCAAACGCTTCTTTACAATTTGTTTGATGTGGCACAATCGGCTCAAGCACCCATTTTGGTTATTGGAATCACCTGCCGGCTGGTAAGTAACACTCGTTCTTATTTTCTTGCTCCAGGTCTTTCAGTAATGCGATGAAAGGAGCTAGTTGGTTCATGCTGGCTTGGCGATGCACTTACGGTAGGGAGACACTACGAAGGACAGACTACAAAGAACACAGGACACAGTTTTACCGAACGTGCGCAAAATTTGCGCTCGTTTTGTTAAACTGTGTCATGTGTTCTTTGTACGAGCGCATCACCAAGCCAGGTCTTTCAGGTTAGTCAAATTTTAACCAAGCACATAATTTGGTAACTAAAAAAAAGGAAACTGTGAAATGTGCCTGGTACTGAAAGGTTCTGGTTTACTGTGCAGTAACTCACATCTCGAACTTGTTACAGTGTGGCAAATAATTGGAAGTAACAATCAAGGGGGTCCAAGAAAAAAGAAAGAGAAGTTGATGCTCTTTTCTTCCTTCTTTGGCTCCTTGGGCCATTTCCTCCAATCCGCTGCCACACCTTAACAAGTACAAGCTTTCCCAATCTTAAACACCAGTCTTAAACACAAGTAGCTTCTGTATCTGCTAATTGACCATGAGTGGTGCTGGATAGCACCCTTAGGTGTAAAGTTTACGTGTAGGTATTCGCATTATGGCAGGTAAGACTTGTGAGAATGCTGAATTCTTCATTAGTCAGGGGGCATACCGTGTACCAGTTTTTGCAAGCTACACACTCATCTCTTAAATTACGTAGTTTCATCCATTGATATAGCAGGAATTCGTGTTTGCAGTGGAGCTTATGTTCCATAATCGTTTCTCACTGGCTGCACATAAATGCCCATGAAAATTGCAGAGACAGTTGCCATGGCTCAATTGGAAGAGCATCACACGTGTTACATAGGTTGTGGTTGTGGCTCCCATTGGCCACAGTGTTTCTTTCAATCCATTTTGACAGTTTCTTTTACTTGAACATCGACATGGAGTCCACTGCCTGCAGTTGAAGCTCATTACCATAAAATCCCGAGCAAGTGCCCCCTTCCCCTTTTTGGGAGATCTGAAATATGCGACAATGACCGAGCATGCGCCCCCCCTCCCCTCTCACCATTTTTTTTCACCCTGTTCTCTGCTACAGAATCCTGCAGCAGCGGTTCCTAGGAACCCATGTTCTGAGTCTTTAGATACCTGCACGATTTCCTAGTACTTCTACAGTGTGATGCCTTGAGGTTGCATTCTGAGTTGTCCCAAATTGTCGGAACATTTGAAGCACGTCTTTCCCCCTTGGTCATAACACATGAAATTTCACACGAGGATTCCTTCCGGTTCAGTAAAAACAGTAAATGCATGCGTATTCAATAAAGCATTTCAGTGGAAGCTCATGTGTGCATTCTTCTTAGAGGCTCTTCTGTCGCCATCTTGAATATTGGTCCGCGACTGAGCAAGGGCCCCCCTCCAAACCTTGTCGAATTATCTTTCGCCGTAAGGGGGGCGCTTGCTCAGCATTTTATGGTATGTGAAATATTCTTTATGGGCAGTGAGGTTTGTGATTGCTGCACAACCTGTCTGCGCTGTGAAAAACTTCAGAATTTTTATTTGCATGTTTTCGTTGCAAAGTGTGGTACTATATTGGTGTGTGTGTTGAAAATGCAGCTGTCAGTGACTTCCTGTGAGTGTGTTTTGCATCCAAGTATTAGCTATACTGCATAGGTAGTATTTTTACAGTGAAAGCTGTTATGAGATCACAACAACAGCCGATTTTGGTGGCGTTGTTCGCCGCCGCCGCCAGTGTCTGTAACCGCTATCGTGCAAAATGAGAACCCGGGCCCCTTGCGTGGCGAGCGAGTTTTCTACCACAGAGCCAGGCCGCTGCTTGAAACTCCTTTGGAAAAAGACTATACAAGTGTCATGTCGGGCAAGAAATTACGTTAATATGTGTAATATAGTGTAAATATGTGTAATATAGTGCAGAAGAGTAAAATAACAACCAGGCATCACACAATGCAAATTGCCTAATGACTGGGTCATTTGATGCTTCGAACGCATTAAAAAGGGCTCAGCCATAATTCTTTGTTGTCATGAGCGACAGTATCAACAAAGTGCACATAATACCTTACAGATGTGTAGCGGGTACCTTGCTTCTCCACAGAATGATGAATAATGGCATAGTGGATGCTTTCCTACTTCACAAAAATTATTATGATTTATGGCATAGTGGCTACCTAAGGCCTCTCTTCCCAGCTTTCACTGTCAGTGTGCTGCGTGTTCCGCGCAGGCCTGGCGTTTTTTTCTTCTTTCACTTTTTGCACAGATTACATGTGCGTCAAGACTCTTAGTAGTTACGAGTTAAACCGCATGTGACACTTTTCAGGATGCCGTTGAACTCCTCGAGAAGAGAGTGAAGTCTCGTTTCTCGCATCGCCAGCTTCACCTGTTTCCCAACTTCAGCTTCGAAGAATACCTTGGCATCATGGTTGATCACCTGTCCTTGCCTACCAACTTTCCAAATAAGAAGCTCAGAGAGGAATGGAACGCCTCTGTCAAGGTGATAACGAGGTGTCTTTTGATTGATCGTATTTGATTGATCACATTGCGACACTCGTAGTTCAGCATAGCCCTATTCACCGCGAGATCAGGCTATAGGTGGCAGCACCATCGTCGCGTTTGAGTGGATAGGTGGTCGGTGTCGCGTATACAAGTGTACGCAGTGGCGCTTTGCAGTAGGCGGTTTGAGTCAATTGTCGACGAATAAAGCGCGTTGACTGCAGGTGATGTATACGCCCTCCATTGCCAATGCCCGAAACCAGCCTAAGGTTCTATTACGTGTGAGAGAAGCGCAATGTGCCAATCAGTGGGGTACTGGCCTTCGGTCACATTTGTGTTTTGCACTGTGCTCAATGTTTTTTCTTTGCTTTATTTGCATGTGTTTAAATTGTGTTTTGCCTATACCACAGTATAGTGTTGCGTGGCTGAGCCAATTAAGTATTTACTTCTTGCTCTAGCAGCTACAAAAAAAGGGAGCCTGTATTTCTGCGTAATTAGATGAAGTAGAACATTGTGCACTTTGCTTTTCTGTTTGCATGAATACATGTACTGCTATAGAAATGCCTGGCTTCAGGTGTTTCTTACCTCTAATCGGCCTTTGCAGACGCTAGTTCATGCTTTGCGCTATCACAAGGATTTCCAAGTCGCCAACACTTCACGAGATTGTGTCGCTAAATTTCTGCATTCACACCTCGACATTTAGTACCTTTCTTTTTTCCGTTTAGGACGACGTCAAATGCACTATGTGATGTGCTTGAACGACAAAGT
Source organism: Rhipicephalus sanguineus (assembly GCF_013339695.2). NCBI lineage: Eukaryota > Metazoa > Arthropoda > Arachnida > Ixodida > Ixodidae > Rhipicephalus > Rhipicephalus sanguineus. Next base: position 154,103,824 of record NC_051180.1, read on the forward strand.
GGTACCCACTAGAGCACTGCACGGGCCGGATTTTACAGCCCGGGCCTGGCCCGGGCCCGCTTTATGAAGCCCGTGCCCAGCCCGGGCCCGTGGCTCCAAGCGCGGGCCCGGGCGTACTTGACTGTACCCAGCCCGAGCCCGGCCTGGGCCCGGGCGTTCATTACTAAACTAATCCAGGGCGCGCTTGTTCATGACCAAGTCTGACCCGGGCCCGCTAGAGGATATTAGTTGTTGATGATGATGATTAATGATGCCGTGCGCTTTGTAGCGGGCGATCGGACGGAAAATTCGGTGTGTACATGCATCAAAATGTTGCTTTGCCCGCGGTGGTAGCTCAGCGGTTAAGCTGTTTCGCTGTTAAGTCCTAGGACACGGGTGCGATTCCCGCTGCGACAGCGGCCGCAATTTGATGGGGGCGAAATGCAAGAACACCCGTGTATATACTTACCTTTAGGTGCACGTTAGAGAACTCGAGGTGGTCGAAATTGATCCGGTGCCATTACGGCGGTGCCACTACTTTGACAAAGCCTGGTCCCGCAGACGAAACGTTAGTGAAAATATACAGTGCCAATCTATATCTACACTGGTGAAAAAAAATAGCACTTCAACTGTTTTTCTATTTTTATTGCTAAGCTTTACTAAGAGCCAGCTCTTTGCATGTGTCACTTCAGCTTGGCGCAGTATACCTTAGACCATGCAATGCATAACGTTCGTGTGTGCTCGAAGGCCCGACTTACGCCTTTTAATGAGCGGGTCCGAGACCGCTCATTTTAATAAGCGGGTCCGAGTCAGCCTCAAGCCCGGGCCCGGCCCAGGCCCGCAGCTTCAAGCCCTGGCCCGGCCCAAGCCTGCGGCTTCAAGCCCGGCCCGGGCCCGCACTTTCAAGCCCGAGCCCAGCCCGGGCCCACCAAAAAACGCTTCGGACGGCCCGGCCCGGGCCCGTGCAGTGCTCTAGTACCCACACTGAAATGATTTTGGCCATTGAATGGTACAATGGTTAGACCTAGCGCCATACCGACACGTGCATGCTCTCACTTTTATTAGAGTGCATACAAGTCTCGTAAGGCGAAATGCTTATGTATATCGTGTAAGCATACGTACAAGCATTCGATAGTGTCCTAGCGCAACAGAATAAGCTGTAATCTGAGGACCTGCATGACGTACGCACACATGCGAACACGGTGTGGCTAGCAGACGACACAAGGAGCCATCCACACCACGAGGTTTCGTTCGCTCGCCTCTAGGTGCCGACTCTGCTCGATCTCGCGGGCAATAGCAGTGGGAGGTAGAAACCTTTTCTCTCTTGAAGTTGTATTTTTCCACCGACAGATAGGCACTGCAGGTAACGTACTGACGTGCGTGTGCTAGTTCATCTAATCGATCGTGCCTAGCAATTGTGCCATAAAAATGCCCCGTCTAATGAGTGCATTCTAAAAGAATACATCCCATGTAAAGGGTGCATATCTTACACTGTGCCCTATTGCTTAAAAAATTTAACTGAAGATTTGTGACTAGACACAGTGAAACAACAATACACTTCAAATGCCGAAAGGGAGCCAAGTCTGAGTGGACTTTGAACACGCCCACAGAACTGTTGGTGTGATTGAGCAGTGGTAGATGCCGTCAACGTAGACAAAACACTTGTCACAATACAGAGCCTTGTGCTTTCTTTCGTGTTTTGTTTTTTGAAAGTTAGTTTACTGTGCAGGATTTTGCCCAAGAGAGTGCTGTGAGAACAGCCTTGCAACGGCTGTACTCGACCAACAAGGACATTCGAGCTATGCAGTATCTGTTGGTATGATTTATCTTCATCATTTATCTTCTTTTTGCGAATGCTTCTGGCCATGCTTGTCCGGCTCATATCGAACAAAATTTTTGCCGCCGAGATTTTCAGCCAAATTGAAAGATCTAGTGCTGAAATCTGTAGGCCCAACCTTTATTTCAGGCAGAAACTAGCGCAAAATAATGAATTTTATGCATTTTTCACAAACTGCCGTGTCTAACGGCCGCACTGTGAACTAAAGGAGGTGATGTTTAACGTGCCAGCCATTACAGGCGTCTCTAAACTGGCTCCGCTCCCACTAGAACCAGCACGATCGGCACCGGCAGCGAACAATGCTCGCAGGCGGGGTAAAGCCCCTAAAGGGTGGACCCTTGTGAAAGGGGGAGAGTTGGATGTAAAGGTAAAGGCGAGTGGCCGGAGAGGAAAACGTGCACCCTGCATCCGCCATGGGGACATTCGACGTCATGGCCGTCGACGCGCAGCCTCTCCCGCACTGGCGTGCAGCCGCGGCATGCTGACAATCCTCTAAAAATATAGCCAACTGTTCAAAAATATGTGAAATCAGCTATTAATTGGAACAGTTGTGCCTTCTGAGTGGTATTTTGATGTTCTCGTCATTTTTTTCCTATTTTTGTTCAGTGTGCCTTTAAAAAACCTCCTGACAAAGGTGTATGCAGAACCATCTCTGCATTGAAACTTGGTGTGCTTTGGGTGTGTCGTTGGAAGGCCAAAAATTTTCTTGCTCAATTTCGTATCCATTGATGAAATATTTATTGACAGTGACTAATTACAAAACACATGCAGAATTCCCAGAACTCTCCCCGAGTTGCATAACATTAATGGGTCTATATAGATTAATTTTTAAAATGTTACCACAGTGCGTTACAATCTCATAGAGCAGGTTCCTATATAAAGCAATAATTGAAAATGGGACCTTATAAAAAAATATGTGCCATAGAAAATAGCAAATTACCGTTGCAATCCTTGTGCTTAAAGGGGTGGTGCCACCAAATTTGTGGCTTGCGCGTTCTTTGCTGTAAGCATTTCCTATAGCTCAAGGAAGCATGATGCACGCACCAAGATTCATGTATTCTCGCTAAATAATTTAATATCGCCTTTTGATGTGGACAACTTTCGGTTTCGGTTTCTGGGCGCCGAGGTTCGGCAGTGACGTAGAAGTGTAGGAGGCGTGGTCACGTGACCACACGAGGCTGTGACGCACTTAGCCAGGAAGCGATCGAAACTCGGCGAGTGATGCAGCAACCGATGCTTTGTCAGTACTATAGTCAACTAGAATATATTTTAGTTCACTGCAGCCGGTACGTACGTTGCGGAAGTGGCGGAGGTCCGGAGGTCACTCACGTTACTACAGCAGATTTTGGTGTGACGTCACTACAACTTTCGTTGTCCATCCTACAGATCTACGTCAGTGTTGGCGCGCTAGCGATGGGTTTCGATCGGGAAAATGGGCATTTAGGTACACTTTGGAAGTGAATTAAAATATATTCTAAACGTTTGCTGTGTCCGACCCTTCGTGTGGAATGTACTTGCATACAGAGGAAACCCACAACAGGCTTGTTATAGCCTCGAAATTTGATGGCACCACCCCTTTAACACATGAACCATTTTGTTATGTGCAGCTGTTTATTTATACTGTGGCACATAACAAAGCGTTTCATATCCTAAATGTGTTTGGCAGAATGATTAGTGATTTTATATATCGTAGCATATGCAACGAAACTGTTCTCGTTTATGATAGATTTGTTAGACACAATAGGACAAAGCTCCCTAGGACGGTGCTGAAACACCCCATTGCGGTCTGATTCTTAACGCAGCATTTGCAGATGAAACAGCAATATCTATAAGTATCAGGTCCGACCCATTGTGTTGAACCATAGGTAGCAACACTGGCCATGGGGGCCACATTTTCAATGGAGGTGAAAATGCTTGAGGCCCGTGTACTTAGATTTATGTGCACGTTAAAGAACCCCAGAAATTTCTGGAGCCCTCCACTACGCTGTCCCTCATAGTCCTATCACGGTTTTGGGATGTTATACCTCAACAATTAAAAAAATTAGGCAGTAGTTATGTGCCATTGTGGCTTGCTCGTAGTTATATGTGATACAATGCTTAGTTTTTGTAAAGAAGCTTATTTTGTGCTAATTATGGCTAACAATGTTCAGGTAGTGTGTAATCCACTGTGCCAGAGTATTTCGTAATTAGCCTTAACTAGAAATTTCCAAACAAGGTACAAAAAGCAAACCTAAATGACCCAAATCAGTTGTTGCCAAATGAATTGCATACGGTCTGTAATTGCCAAATGTTATTATGATTAAAAATGAAGTGTGTGACGCTGCATTGTCATAGCAAACCACAAATTTCTGTCTCGGCCTTCTTGTGTGTCTTGTTAGGGGACTGTTCACACTGAATGACAATAACTTTCCAACAGGCTGCCGCAATTGGTCTAATGCATGTTTCTACAAGTAAAGACATCCACTTCAGTCTATTAGCTGCCTGTTAATAGGATGGATGTGTTTAGCTCTGTCTGTGTCTAATTTTCTGTGGCACGGCGTTTAAAAGTGGAGCTTTTTTGTGTGATATGAATTTCCAGCTGCCACCTGTTATGCGCCTCTCGGAAGAGAGTCCGAAGCTGGACGCTGTCCACCTCCTTGAGTCTCAGAGGCAGCAACTTGAAGACTCCAATGTTGCCCTTCTGAAAGGTATGTTGACATGCAAGCACATGCACACACACACACGTGCACCACATCACTATATCCTACTGAGACTACGTTCACTCTCTTGTATTAGTTTTTTGTTACCACTTGTAATTGTTGCTCACGTTACAGGGGTGAGGAACCATCAAGCTGCCTAGATTGTGGCTTTTATTTCTCACTTCTTCATGCACTTCGTGACATGAGTAAACATTGACTGCTTGATTGATCAATGTATTCGTGAGATTCTATCACATTGGTGCATGTTGCCAAACATTTAACAAGGAATAGACGCATGCTTTTCTCAGTATAGTTCTGTGTAGCAGGGTAAAGGTTATGAGGTCTGCAAATGCAGGTACAGTCGCCCAAATCTTTAAACTAGTGTGCGCGAGCAGCAATTTTTTCTGCATGTCTTCGCATTATGACTGAACTAAGTTTCAAAAAGGGTGTGGGAAAGTGCATGCCCACAAAACAGTTTTGCGTAACTTCGTTGCATCATGAGGCGCTGACACACAGAAAAGTCGCTGCTGCGTATGCTAGTTAAAGATTTGGGCAGCTGTACTTGTGGGGGCAGCAAAGAGCAAGGTGACAGATTGCAGGCAGATATACTTTTAGATGTGTTTGTCCTCCCGATTTGTTGAGACGTTTATAGCTTCTACAGGAGTGCACGGAACTACTGAGAGAGTATAGGTTGAAGTGTGGGGTGCATGGTGCACTTGGAACAGGCTTCTAAATCAACATGTGGTGAGCCTCTTTTGTGTTTCGTCATAAAGTGCCTAGGGGCAGCCATATTAGGAAAAATCTCATCCTTTAAAGGGACCCTGCAACACTTTTTGAGCATGGTCAGAAAACGAACAAGCAAGCCAAACATCATAGCGCAGCATGCGGACTGGAATTTACAATTAATTCTCAAAGTCGGCTAGAAATCGCTCCCTCTTCTCTCTACAAATGATGCCATATACCCAAAGTCCGCAGTTGTAGGCTGATTTGAGCATTATGAGCTGCATAGTTACCGTGACCACCGTAGGATGCCACCACGTGCCCGCGCGCGCGCTTGCGATCACTCTGAAAGTGAGCTGCACGTTCAAAGAAAAAAAGAAAGAAAAGAAAGTACTCACGGTCATGACATGTGCTCACAAAGGAACACATCTTCTTGCCCCTTTGTCATCCCCCTTCATGCGTAGTTTTCAGCACGCTCACTGGTACGAAGGGAGACAGAAAGCGTTTAAGCATGCGACAAATCCCTGCAACTCCGCTCGTACTGGACGAATTCTACAAATTTTTTGTGGCATGCGATTCATGAAGCGCCATGCACTAATAGGGAGACTATCCGATTATAATCCAGGAAAGTGTTGCAGAGCCCCTTTAATGGTTCACTAATTCGCCTCAGTTAGGTGTGTATATCTTACGTGCATCATTGGATTCCAGGGTTGTCGATGCTAGAGCTGTCGCTGGTCATCGCAATGGTGCACTTGACAAAAATTTACGACGGAGAGCCCTTCAACTTCGAGATGGTTTATAAAGGTAAGGAAGAACTTCCTGGTAGTTATTGAAAGAAAATAATTTATTTTGCGCTTCCATTTAGAAGAAGAAAAAAATCCGTTGTTGAAGGAGCAGTACAAAATTGTACACACAGTACAGACCGCAAGGAACACAGTTCATAGGCCTGCTCCCCCCCCCATCTAAATAAAATGCTTCAGCAACTTGACTTATTACAATAACAGGAGGCTCCCACTGTGGAAACAACCACATTGCTAGCTTGCACGCTTTCTCCGCGAATATTGGCACCAGCTTCTCAAAAACATTGTGGCAGTGTCCTCGGCTGATGAAATACATTGCTTGTTTTTCGAGATATGGGCACCCACTTTCAGTCTAAATAGTGCACACAACCTTCCAAGAGTTGCAAAGCACTAAAGTTGTGCTCAGTGACTAGTGCACCATAATTCCGCCTGAACATTGTCGCAAGAGCGTGAGCTCAATCTCTAGTGATATTTATGGACAAGCATCTTTTTCTCCCTATGGCACTGGCAAAGCCTGGCATAAAGGAAACTTTTTTTTTTTCTTTCTTTTTCCATTGCAGAGTTTTTAAAATTTGCAACTGGAAAGTCATCTCTGGAAACCAGCAAGCCCGTGGTAATGAAGGTATCGCAACTTATGTTACTTTTTCTAATCATAGAGTGAGCCTGAATTCTTAAACTTAACACACAAAAAAAGAGAAAGTTTGGGAGATAAGAAATCATTACATTGCTTTGAAAATTCCTTGTCTTACAGATTTATTGTGTTGCTGTTGCCAAAGTCATTGAAGTGTCTGAGGCTGTTCGGTTGCCGGCGTACCCTCACATGTTTCACTTGATTGCAGCACTACAATGCCACAGTGCTGTAATCTATAGATAGAGGCCTACATTGTGTTTATCATGTGTTCTGTATTCCAAAACTGAGCAAGCTTCACTTATATGGACATACATCAGGGATGCGTTCTGCATAATCTTTTGTATACCGACAGTACTGATCCATATGATTTGAAATATGTATGAATGTTATTGTGATGTAGCTATAATGCTAAGATAGCATGTGCAGTGTTCCAGAGTGGTGTTTCTACAAATAAACTTTGAAAAACCACAAGTTTTGGCTGCACATGGCTGCATATTAAAAAAAAACAAAAACGCAAAGCCTTTCACGGCAATGTCCGTGACATCTGCTGCATTCTTGTTTGCAATATCAGACGCAGTTGGTCATTTGCTCAAGCGAAGTTGTCTTTAATAAGCGCAGCGCTAATTCTTTCTTCCTGGCCGACACCGCATCATGTGACCACTGCGGCAGTGATGAAACTATTCAACACGTTCTGTGCGACTGCCCACAGTACTGTTCACAGAGACAGTCACTTTGCAACGCGCTCGACAAATTGGACGACCGCACTCTGTCGGAAGAAAGAATCCTGCGCCATCGAGCGAACCCAACGTCACAGAAAATGGTTGTGCAAGCGCTACTGCGCTTTCTGCATTCAACCGGTGTTCTCAGAACACCTCTGACTGGAACATCTTGCGTGTGTGTGCATGTGTGCGTGTTTTTTTTTTTTTTCGTTTTCATTTATCTCCCTCTCTTTCTGTCCTCTTTCTTACCCCTATTTCCCCACCCCTGTACAGGGTAGCGAACCGGTCACTTGCGCCAAGTTAACCTCCCTGCGTTTCCTTTTCATCTATTTTTCTCTCTCTCTTCCTTGATCTTCTCAGGCATTCCAGCAGTTGGAGGCATCGGAGTTTGTGCAGCCCGTGTCTCGGAGCCTCGCCAGTGTGCAGTACGAATTCCGGCTCATGCAGCTACTAGTTGACCCATCACAGGTGCACGAGGTGGTGCACAGGTCGTCGTCCCTGCCTACGGAACTTGCCCATTGGGCAGTGTCTGTCGTAGGAAGCTAACAGCTGCTTAGCATCGCTACTTGGAACTCGTGCATAATGGTGTTGCTACCGATGTCGAAGCCCAGGTGTTGTGCTGGTGTTCAATGTCCTTTCTCGAAGATGTTCCAAGCTTCGGAGAATGCCGCCAAGTTACGAGTGCTGGAGGATCTCTGTGCTATTGCCCTCTCCTCAACTGAATGTGTTTGCATACATTCATGGCGTTTGTTTGCAAGGGTTTGCTGTACATAAATAAAATCAATGAAGAAGTGCATTGGTGTCATGAGTTGCATGTGCGAGTGACCACTGTCAGTCACAAGCTAAGGATCCAGAAAATATTTATCTGCACCTGAGCCAGGTAGTTGGATGACACCTGGATCACAACAAGGGAGCTTTTAAACAAGTAAAAATGCGTTGGAGTGTACAGTCGCACTCAAAATGACTTGCAACGCGGGAGCGTGTGGCCTCACGAGTTAGAAGATTGCGCATGGCTTCAACTTGTTTCTCTTTCAACAACTAAATGATATTTTCTTATTTGAGGTCACACCCAAGTGAGGGAACAGTGTTTAGTTATGAAAATAACGGCTAGCAGAAGCCACGCACAGTCACGCACGAGCGTACGTGACCCGCACTGTCGAGTCGTTACTGGCAGCTTACCAATACCCTTGAATACAAAAATATGCAGTGCTATTCCCAACTCCAGTGGCCACATTCTGATAAGCCTTGGAGCACGGACACTCCTAATTTTTTTTCCCTTTTCCTCGTGTATGCTTGTGGTATGCTTCGGATTTTGCTTGAAGTTTGAGAAATCTCGGGATGGGGGGGGGATTGACTGTTGGGCTAGGTAGTCTTCCATTATCACTGTGTAGGTAATGTCAGCCTTGTTCTTTTGCGTTGATTTAATTTGCGTTAAATCGATGTAGTGATATTTGAGGAAGTTGTTGAGGCACATGTAGTATCAGTGCTTGTCAGCAGGCAGTGTATTTGGGACTGGCAGCTATGCGTTTGTGCGTTGAATGTGGTAGATCACCCAAGGTCGGTCCAAATAGGTCGAGAAGCTTCGAGCGAAAAGCGGTTCAGAACCCATTGCCAGCAACATCAACAAGGGAGTTATGGGTGCAGCGATTGAAGCGTGACTATGTGTGGACGGAACAAACACTAATAGCGAAAAACCAAGCTTTATTCAAGGACGAAGCAATCTTAATGTTTTACAAGTGACATATTTTTTCCCGAACAATATTATGTAGGATTAATGTGAAAATATTTTATGACAGTGTCTAATTACGAGAAACCTTTTTCTTAGTGCCCTCTGAAGAGACGTGCATGCCATTATTGTTCAGTGCAGCCCTTACTGAGTCTGAAAAGGCCTGCTCGTAAAGTTCATCCACACTTGTACGCGTTCTCTGAATTATTGTAGTGACAATTTCATTTTTGCTGTACGCGGAGTCGTGAAGTGCATTTCATCGTTGGTGAACGTGTTCAGGACGGTGCCCAACGGGCAATGGGACGATGCGAATAACACTTAACGCCGAGTGCTTGCTTCGGTACCCGCGGGAACCACCATGTGCTGTGCAAGGATGCAATAGGAACACACGTATGCCTGGTGACCCATGTCTTCTAGATAAGAAACCGTTAAGGTTCGGAGTACTGTGCTCGCTCGATTTTCGTGAATCAGTATTCCCGCAGCCCGTCTTCCTTCATTAACACGCAGTGCCTCGGTGAGCATATCGCCAACTTATGTATTGCGCTACGATTCGCATGCCTGCATACGTTATAACAGTAATTTATCGGAACATAAGGCAAAATATAGTGCACGTAATGTCCGGTCACTTTTTGTACATATTGCGACACTTGGTGCTCATTGTGTGCAGTGTAATAAAATTATTATTATTGAGGTTATTGAATAAAACTGAAATGTCATAATTTTGGCGTGACTAGGCGTCATTTTTTCTTGATAGAACTGAAGCACACAAGCAATGTGCACTTTAAGAAACCTGCGTATGTGCGAAGCAAATAAGCAACGCTGCAAATATGAGGGGTACACTGCTGGTTGCTTTAATCCGACTGCGGAAAATGCCATGGATGCCGAATGAAAGTTTCAAGAATAAGTTTCCTAGTAAAACCAAGACGAATTAAACAGCAGTACACTTAAACACCACTGTCTAGTCATGAGTCGATATTAGTTTAGCTGGCATTGACTTGAAACGCACTAGTCATGGACTCGTCAGTTTGCCTTAATGCGACTCCTTAGCGATCAGGGGCCTACGAAAACAATTTTTAGATCAAATTTAGCGCTAGGGCCAACAAAATGACGTCACTTAAATAACTGATGATGCGTCACATCCGCTTTATTTTTCGTTCCGCCGGAAGTGTTCCCTCCTCACACAGATGGCGCTAAGCCCCATGAGCCGCCATTTTCTGAACGTATGGGTTTCTATGGAAGCTTCGCTACCAGTTATATTTACCTTGGATCAGCATTCTGTAGTGATTGCCATTTTCAACAGCAGAGCGGTTCAAATTAAGCATGAGGTTAGGCCGTGTAGAGTGAACGTAAACTATCATTATCATGATCGGCCTCTACCTACTAGTGCGTTGCACGGCCAGCGCGTACTCCCTTCGTCGTCTTCTTCATCCTATTAAGACCTTGCCAATTAAGCTAATTGTTAATTAAGACATTGCTAATTAGTCGCTCATTTCACGATTGCACTTTGCCAAGAAATATAGTTCTACGCTCCGCATAGCGAAGCCTTGCAATGCCTAGCCAAACCTAGCGATGACTTATTTGAGCTTGCAGAAGCCAACAGAAGCTAGGTTGGCTTTAAGCTCCACTGTTAGTCTAACCTTGCACCACTTGTCTGCATAATCCACGACATTGATAGGCCCATGTCGACAATTTGACTGTGAACAGTGTATGATTCTGTATGAACAACTAAATGGATCATGAGAAAATACCACACCCAAGCTTTCCAGTAAAAAAAAGATAGTATGTCAAACAAAACAGGTATGGACAAGTATGTGTGAAAAATATGTTGCCAAACTGTGTGTGCAGTGAACCATATGAATGTGGTGCCGGCAACAGATGCAAAAGGAGAAATTCTATGAAGGCTTCCCTGAAATGTTTCGTGATGGTGGATTCAAATCCCTCTCTAGGACAACATGTAAAGCCAACGTAGAGCATTGTACACCCTAGGAAAATTGCAACTTTGCGAAAACTTAATGCTGCACAAGCGTTTCGGTGATCGCTGCATGCGTCTTCCACTGGGCCATTCCAGACGCTAACAAACAGCTAGGAAGAAGACAGAAGATGCCGCACCGATGCTGCTAGATAACACTGTCCAAGGAAAGGCATTAATTTGATGCGAAGCAATCAGCAAAGAGCAGCCTATGACATATTTTTCGTTTTGAGTAAAGCGTTACGGAGTGGATCGACGTCTGTGCCAATTTAGTAGTTGTGCGCACATCATGGGCTTGCCAGGCACATTGATTACAGTGGCGTGTAAAGGGTAGCTCATGGTCCGACATAATATTGTCACTCACGTTACAGCAGAGATGTCAGTTTTATCACAATGAAGTGCACGCTGCAGTGCATTAATCAGGGTGTCAACCGACCGGGAAAACCGGGAATTCTCGGGGATTTTGGGTAGTCTAGAAATTCTCAGGGAAAACTCAGGGAAACTGTGCTCCCATCAGGGAAAATCCACAGTAACTTTATTGAAAGGCAACGAAAGTCGCGGTAGCGCTGGCTCGATATTTTGTGAACGCATTTTTCAAATCAAACGGCCGCTGCGGCTGCGGCGAAGTGGCGCACCTCGATGCTGTCATCGCCTTCGGAGCGGTGGAGTGGGAGAGAATCAGGCTAATGCGCGGCATGCGGGAACCATGAATCACGACACATCGTATCGCGCAATGTTGTCAGGGTGTTCTGTGACTACGCGGTGTAGTTCTGTATGCTTTCTCGCGCGTGCTGTGCGTTAGCGCCCGATATGGTGTTTTTGTTATCGCCGCGTGTCAAGTAACAAGCATGATTAGTTGTAGAAGCGGTAGCAGTAGATGTAACGAGCTTGAGTTATCTTGCAAGCTATCGCGATCGTTCAGGAAGCGGATATCTTCGACATGCTGGTATCTGGCAAGCCATCCCGATCGGCGAGAAAAAAGACGACGCTTGTTGGCTGTTATCGGAGAGCTCACTCGCTCGGATCCCGAGCTTCAAAGATGCTATTTAGGACTCCGTGAAGAATAGAATAAATTTCCAGGCAAGAGCTAGCGTAACTCACAGCAAGTGAAAGCTTTTTTTTTTCTTTTTTTCCCGATGACGGCACATGCCGAAACAAGTTTTAGGCAGTCGACCGATATTTTGGGGGGCTGCAGCTCGCAATTGCCAGCCACACCACGTGGATGTTTGCTACAAAGCCGAATTACAAAACTTTTCAGAGCCAAGACATAGCGGCGACCGAAATTCGCGACACCAGCACGGGTCCCATTGGCTCGATTCGGCACGCGATGTCGGAAAACAGTAACGTTTCCACCATAATCGGATGTGCCGTAATTCAGGCTGTTGCCGTGCTTTCATGAGATCTTAGCCCATGTTGCTTTTTTTTTTTTTGCGACAGCAATTGTATAGACACTCCGACGTGAATTTTATGCCTTCGCCATGACCTTCCTTATCAAGTCCAAATCGCGATTACATCACCTCGCGCGTCGTATGCTCCATGCGCGAGTGAAAGCGCGCGAGCGCTGCCGACGAACGGGGCTTATGAAACGAGCCGACCGCAAGCGCCTGTCGGGCAGATGGAGATAGGAGCCGGCGGGTTGGTGGGGGGGGGGGAGGTGGCTGCGTGAGTCGGACAGGAAGTGCGTACTTTGTACCAGCGGGCGTGGTCACGTGTGCCGCGGTATCTTTAGCGGGGATCAGCAGACGGCTCATACCTTTGCAGGTGTTGTGCTCTAATTGCAAAACTTCCGTTGAAGCCATAGCAGTGGCGGACCCAAGGGGGGGGGGACAGTGCCTGTCGTCCACCTCCTTTGTCAGGCTGCCTGTTGAGTTTGCCCCCTTTTTCAGGTTGCTTTGCCTGCTACTGCCCAAAAGGGGCAAAGAGAATGTTGTCCCTGCTCTCTACCTCTCTCATCGCTCTACCTTTTCCTGCTTCCCTATGCACATTTACAACGAAGGCTTCTTACGCACCGCCATAATCCCCTCTGGGCTGTTGTAAATATGCGTGACCCACCTAAAATGCACTGCTGAGCGGGGGCTTCAGCTTTTGTAACCCCCCCCCCCCCCCCTATTAGGTACCTGAATCCGCCCCTGAGCCATAGATAGGGCACTTCTCTCAGTGCAGCGGCTGCGTTTTCTGAAGGAGCGAGCTGCCAGCCTATATTCATATAAAATTCCTCTTTGTTGCTATCGGATTTACTGTTTTGCTCTCGCGGTGTAACTGTGCCTCTTTTTTTCTAACGTGGGATGGTTTTCGATGTTTTGCGTTCGTGGAGAGCAAATGGTTCGGCTGGGCAACATGGTAGCAAAGGCGTTGCATTGCTCCGGGCAACGCGCGAGAATTTTACAACCCGCAGCAGCAGAACAAGCGCAATTCCACAGTGCACTGCATTTGTTTCGTATATATACGTGACACTCGGCAAGGCATTTAACTGTGATTGCTGCACTTCAGGCTCAACAAAATTGTTTTTTTTTTCACGCAAAAAAATAAAAAAAGTTTTTTCATGTAGCCATATTAGTTGAGCATTCTTGTGGCATTTTCAGTTTAAGATTCAGTAACTATGCCTTGCATGAAAGGTCGAATTTCAGTTTAACGAAGTTTCGATATAACGAAGCGAGTTGCCGCTTTTACCAACTTCGCTATATTGAGGTTTAACTGTTCTATGTACTATTCAAATGGGATTAAGTCGTTTTATTTTCTAACGTGTGTATTAGAGAGTGACATCACCGAGCGATATGGTCTCTACCCATCTTGACATAAAACAAAGTTCTGCAATTCACTCAGGGAACTTTAGCAAAAACACTCAGGGAAAACCTGGAAAACTCAGGGAATTTAGAAAAGTCACCTCGGTAGACACCCTCATTAATGTGTATATCATAAGTGTCAATTGTCGGCATATTCGAGCGATGCTTGACAATAGCTTGTGTAGTCAATGTTTATTACATTGTTTTAAAAGTGGATAGCCAACACTGCAACCACAATTGGTGTAACCACAATCGGTGTGGCTCGGTGGTAGAATACTTGACTTTAAAGCAGAATGCCAGGGTTTCGACATTGGCTCAAACCATGCTTTATATTATTTGTTTCTATCATGACTTTTCACTCATCGACAACGGCTTCAATGGCGGCACCGGATTTTCTACGACACGAGCTCCTTAACGCTTTCGCGTAAGGATTGCCAAAGTGTATTCTTGCTGTTCCCTGGGTTGACATAGACCGAGTTTTCTGTTTGGGCCATCATTTTGTTACAAATATTGCTGTAAATAAAAGCTCCTATACCAAGCTGTCAATTCTCTCTAACTCTAATAAATCACTATTATACTATTATGCACACCGCACCTATTGCGTTACCTGCTAAGACATCTAAACAAGACAGAAATCTTATGGCTTTTTAGGGAGGTCGTCTGAGAGCACTGTGACCGTGTTTGAAAGTGGCAAGTTCAAAGTCTTTAAAGCTCTACAAGAACAAGCAGGTATGCAAGTCGCATTTCTCTTTCCTTATCATAAATTGGCACGATTATTTCAGTAGTAACGGTTAGTTGCTATTTTACATAAATTTTTCAGAGCCTCCGGAGCGCTAAAAAATGACAAGTCAAATGTAGCATTAGTGTTGAGCAATTATTCAACAGCAAATGTTGCTGGAGCCAGTGTTTCAACAAAGCGATTTATCATCAGTGCAGCAACTGCCTAAACACAACTTCAGATATGTATTTTATTGATGAAGTTTACTGTTTAACATATTGATGTTCAGTAACCCTTCCACACTGCTAGTACTTTACTAATCCAAACATTTTTATCTAGCCTATGTGTTACCATCACACTCCAGTATGGGCAGAATGCAAAAATTAATGTCCATGTTGATATTTCTGTCTGTTGTGTTTGCACAACTCATATTTCTGAAGTGCTGGTCCTACGTTGCTTCCATAGGGTAGCTTAAATGTAAGTCAGCACTGTTTGTGTCCTTTTTTCAGGTGCTCCGTCTTTTGTGCCATTTTCTTTCTGCTGTGCCATACCAACACACCCAAGCATCCACTTTAGTTACAATAGTGCTTGTCATAATGAGGCTTCACCATAATTTGCAACATTATTACCTAAACCTTTGTTGAGATACAAGGGGATGACACGCAGCAAGAACGGGGGGGGGGGAGTCCCGGCTGCCTACAAGGCATCTCAGAATGTTGGCATGTCAAGGAGGTGTCACACCTCAGGAAGGCACGAGGCGAGAACAACAGAAGCCAGCGTTTGTTCCTCAGCAGGACCGCAAATGTTTGTATGCATGACATTCATCCCGTAGTGGAAGGCAGAAAACGGGAGTCTATTTGCACTTCAACAGCTCGCGGTCACGTGACCAAAGCATAAGCATAACGTATGGCATCGATGGTAGAGCAGTTGCTATTTTGCCAGTGTCGGTGGTTGGCCTGTGTCGCAGGGGGCCCGGTAACCTACTCCATGCTGCTTTGCAGTTCACCGACTCGCAGCGTCTCCGCTGCCAGAGCCAGGGTCGACAGAGACGTCCCACTGACACCAACGCAATTATTTCCTGTAAGCAACAGACTCAACCGCTCTACGAACGACGTCATACGTGACTTTTCTGCTAAGATCACATGAGCACAAGCTGTTGAGGTGTAAATAGACGCTCCCCCTGAACACTGCCCCATATCTACTGCAGAGCCGATTGAGAAAAGCACATGTCGAACACTTTGTTGTTCTTGAAGCCAAACGTACTTCACATTTTGCGAGACCTCGCAAACCTCCCACGTGTCGGCCGTGTATGCACTGCCTATACAGCAGAGTGCCAACACTGCAAAATGTCGATATTATCATTTGCTGTTGCGACAAAATAAGAACAATATTAAAGCAATTCCATAGTTTTTATGCCTTTATATGCGAAAATGCAAAGTCGAGACGCAAGGTTTGTGATGCGATGTTTCAAGTGAGTGAAAAAAAAAAAAAAATCACGAGACCAGAGCAAACTGTCTTTAGGTCATCTTTCTTTTATTGTAAATCTGCTCGGGCAAATAGACAAAGCATGCAAATTATTTTGGTCTTTAAACAGAGTAAACACAGTATGCAGCAACAACAAAACAGAAAAAAAAACGGTCAGAGAGGAAGAAGTTTTGTAGGAGGCAATATACAACAGGGAAATGTGATGAATGAGCACATGTAAATGAGTGAAATCTGTACACTGCAATGTGGTATGCTTGTAGCAGCACCTTCCGTTTTCTGTTGTTTTTCTTTCGAGACGCGTGCTCCAGGCGCCATCGTTTGTTGTTGTTTTTTCTTTACAGGGTGAGGGTGTGTTACTTCTCATCGACGGTTGAAGCAGCAACTACCACAGCAGTTTTCGACAGCAAAGCTCGCCTCGCCGGCAACTACAACAACCGGGCAAACCAAGGTTCGAGTGTGAAAAGCCTCGGCCATTAGGGTGTGCGTGGGCAGGTGTTGAAAAGCTCGGAACACTCGCTGCTTTCAGGCAGACCTTAAGGACGCGGGGCCAAAAACACTGCAGTGTCTTCCACGTGCACTCTCTCGACTGAACTACAGGGGGGGGAAAGCCAAAAACTGGCACCCTTTCTCACGAAGTTGGGGGAAAAAAACAGACTATTCGGTAAATAAGTCGCAATACGCTAGATTACACGCACCACAAAGCAACCTGCTCTAGGTGTACAAGTCAAAACTCTTCCACTCGCAACAGTGTCTCACTTCGTGTGCGGGGGGAATCGCCAGACACCAAAGTACAACAGGTTTACACCGGAGGTGAATGAGAATACGTGCCTTTGCTGCCTTGAGGGAATGTGGATTTGCCTCGCACTAACTAAGTGTATTTGCCAAGCGCGACATCCGACTCCTTCCACACTTCATACACCTTGACACAGTTGAGTTTACACGACGAAAAGGCCTCTCAAACATGTGCAGTCTACACTCCAAACCAAGGGAGATATTCTCAATTTGTCCCCCCCAAGGCGTGCCTTTAGGTTTACACGAAGAAATGTTTAGCAATTGTATCTGGAAGAAAATATTACCAATTAACAGTGCCTTGATGACGACAACAGTTCACTGCCAAGCACGATCTGATGGATTTGGTTCCCCGTCATACCAGCTGAACTACGATCGGGGTGGAATGCAATTAAGATTGTGTGCCCAACATTGCACATGCATTGAGGATCCTTAAGTTGTCGAAGTTAATGAAAAGCCATCTACAAGGCATGGATGATGCCCAGTTATGCAAAACCACCAGTCGACGTGAACAGAAGTGATATCTTTACGAGTGATCAATTGAGAGTATGGCCTCAGATTTGACAAAACACGACATAAGACAGCTGCTGGCAATTGGGAAACGCAGCGAACATTCCATACCGAAAACAGTACAAAAGACCACAAGACGACATAAGTGCTCGTCCCATGTTTTCAGAGCTGGTCATGGCATGGAAGCTACACAGCTAGAACTCGTGCAAGCATCCAGCGCAGCGTGTGAGCAAGTTGTTCACAGGCCTATCTACGATGCAAACTGGGCCAATTGGATCCCTGGGCAGCTCCACTAACAATGCCCTTGAAAGGCAACAAAAGTCCGAAACGAAGCCACAGAGGTGCCCCGATTTACTGTACAGTTTACTTTGGGTGTCTGGGAATCCATGGCACTTCACGCCCACTTCTAGTGTACATCAGTCAAACATTCAGTGACAAAGCCTTGATTTTAAAAAGAAGAAGAAAGAAAAAAAAAACTGCAACAAGATGGGATGACTGCAAGAAAAAAAAAGTTAAGCACGCTACCAACACAATGACAAACCTATATGCTCTCACCTAAGATAATGCACACCTCTACAGATGTCAATCACAAGACTTACAAAAATCTACAGTATTAAAAATAAAATTTTGCATCTCTAGAGCAATGATTACAATGCATTTTTGCTTTGTGAGTGTTCTAGGAGCAGCGCCAAACTAGCCTCTCTCAAGAAATGTCCTTTCTCAGTCTAAGCTATTCCTTTCCTCGTGCAGGAAAGCCAAGTCTGGCGTCTGTGTTGCCAACCTAGAGCTTTTATATTTTTTTTGTGTGTGTTGTTTTTCCCCCCTTTCAAGCACAATAGTGCGCTTGCCCAGCGGAACGCAACTGTCAAAGAACACAAAAGGCACTTATCGTAACCTGGTTTTTCGTCTACAAGTGTTTCTTTACCTTTTCGATTTCGTTCGCATGAAACATTGTTGCGACAATACCTGCCTGTCGCACGTCCCGATAAGAACTATTAGTAAAAAAAAAAATTAAAAAGAGAAACGCAAGAGAGCAAGCCTTTTCGCTTGGCTTTCGTATAGCGATGCACATTGAGACACCATTCACGGGGACAGGTAACAAGAGAACACTGTGTAGCCTGGACACCCCCCTTAATATCCACATATACAGCACGCACATACAAACAAAACACTTGCACTAATTTCCTATTACGACAGGGCACAGGCTTGACTGCGAGATACTGTCTTAATGAAGGACGCCAGGACTCGTGCAAGCCATTTCTTCCAGAGCTGTCTTAATGATTTATGCAAAAACTTGCGTTCGAAGAGCACAAAGAGAGCATCGGTATGCATATTATCTACAGCCGGGAAATAATTTGTACTTGAGCTGCCGCAACATGGAAGAAACAGGCTGACGTCTAAAGTTCTTTTTTTTTTTCTGCCTCTCTCCACGAGAAGGAGGTCGACTAATCTGTAGTCCATAGACAGTCTCTCTTCAGCCTGTAGTATGTACACTGAGAACCGAGGAGGGGAGAAAAATGAAAAACGGAATCTCACGCGAAGTGATTTCCGACTCGTCACTCTAGTGTGCCCGTCTAAGTGCAGACTATTCCCCCTCCAGAAACACCACCGAGAACAACACGCATCTCTAGTCCTCCGCCCGACGCCGGACATCTTGAGAACGTTGCACGTGAAAGAATCCGGTGAGCAAAAGTCTTTCCCGTCACCAGACGCAGCTGCCTTTCGTCGTGACGTCTTCGACTCGTGTTTTGTTTCTATACCGCCACGAGACACAAGAAACGCGTCGCACTTTAAATCACTCATCCACACCACACATCCAATCTCTTTTTAAGTAGTGATCAACAAACACTGGCTTGTGTTGCAGTGCTTGGAAACATGTACATGTAAGAGCACGCATTCACACACTTTTTTCTTTCTCTCTCTCTCTCAACAAGCGACAAAGAGCTGCAAAGAGTCCAACCACCACAATCGCGCCATCTCCGGTCGCGGGAGGACGTTACCGGTCGTCTAAACATGGAACGTAAACACAAACGTGATGGCCATACGTGCACAAAAGGAGAGAAAAATACGGCGGCCATGGGCGAGAACGGCGAAACCATCAAAATAGGAACTGTGGTTCAACATCCATTTGCACGACCACCACATTTTTTTTTTTTTTTTACAGTGTGCCCAATGAGGATACCCGTCGGGCTTCAAGAGATGATGCCATGGTCAACAAAAAAGAGGCGGAGGGGGAAACAAAGTTCCATTTGGCACATTCGGAAACAGCAGAAGGTTCTTTTTCAACAAAATGCTGGGTTCAGAGAAAAAGGTACACACTCGAGACTGCAGACAGTTTGACTGTCGAGGGAAGTTAGCAAAATGAGGTGTGTTCAGAGTTCTTTTTTTTTTCTTTAGGGAATGGCTATAAGAGAAAAAAAAAAGTAAAAATTAGAAGAAAGCTCGCCTCCACAGTGCATTAGAGCCCAGCTGCATGAACACTCAAAGTTCAACTATTGAAGTGTTCTGTTGACCAACACTGCTTAAATTTAAAGGAGACAAGAAGCAACAACACACTTTCTAGTCAGCCGAGAAGGTTTCTCTTTGAGAAATCCGTACGGATTTCCTTCGCAGCTTCATGCCACAATTTTTTTTTTCACAAACCTTACTCCACTTTGAGTGCTTCGGAAGAACAGATTTTCCTGTTAGCGTTTAAAGACGCAATGCAGGCGATGGCCAGGAGCCGGTTAAATTGTTTCTGTCCAATAGACTGAATGGCCCTTTCAGCTTGACATAAAAGATTGCCAATCAAAGCATTGATCTAGGGTATTTGCCTGCTAGTAAGTAAACTAATAAGCGCGAATTCAAGGAACCATGCCAAGCTGTCTGATAAAAGTGTTCTGGAAGCGTTCATCATCATCATCGTCAACCGATCTATTGTCCAATGCAAGACAAAGGCCTCTACCAATGATCTTCCTGCGCAGCCAACTCCTCTTTCTTACTTACTGAAAAATGTAAAAAAAAAAAAAAAATCTTTAGTTGATTACTCACTCCCCTTTACGTCAGCGCAGCATCGTTTGAGGTCAGTGAAATGGAACTAACGTCCTAAGCAAATGTACTTTAAACTTATCTGCACTGAAGAGACCGGCAAATAACAGAAAAAAAGAAGTTACTACAAGTGACACAAAAGCCTGTGCAACATTCCGACTCTGCCTTCCAATAGAACTGCAACATTTCATCTCCATCAAAATGCGATCGTTATGGCTGGGACTGAACCTGTGTCTTTCAAGTCAGCAGTTGAAGGGTTACATAAAACTGCACTAATCGATAATATAATGTACGAAGACCTTTACTGCTTGTACTTCAGCAGCTACACACCTTCGTTTTGTAGAGAAGAAAAGCCCCCTATTTTGAAGCCGACTTCATAGCTAACTGCAACAGATAAGGACACGCCCGCTAAAATGATAACCTACTGAATAGCAACAGGTCTAGCTACACCACTCGACTTTGTGACCATTATAAAAAGTTCCTGCACTTACAAAAAAGCAAGATCTACAAGTGGCGCCTAACATTTCTACGCTAAATGGGCCATAGCCCGAGTAACCTTGCAAAAAAGCCAGAAAACTACTAAATTAAGGGTGCCAGGTTCCCAATGAATTTTGTGCTAGATTCCCTATCAATTTTGACAAGTTTCCAGACTTTTCATTTCTCTTAAGTCATGGCACATCAAAGAGGTAACAAGAAATTGTGAGCACAGTTGAACACTTCAAGTTCTTACAGATGCCAATAAAATAAGCATGTACATCTCAGCAGTATGCGTCACCCCCATACGAGTCGCTTCGATGCTTCATGCAGCTGAGCTGGGGCAACTGTTTCAGCAGCATTTATTATTTTTTTAAATGTTCAACCACCTTTTACAGTTTTAAGTAGCACACACAATGACTCCATCGTAAAACTTAAAAAAGTACAGGTAGTTTGTACACACAGGAATGTTGGCAGTGATTGTGTGTTTGTTTTTTTTTCAATCTTTTTTTTTCTTGTCTTTTGTACCCCAACAAAATGATCGCCTTTTCCTGAAGGTTTGTCCCAGAAGCTGGGTTCCACCAACAGCGCATGCTAAGCCAACTTGGGACGTCAAACATAACCTGACAAAGGACCTCATATTTTCGCACGAAACATCCCAAGTATAGCTGGATGCTCTGTGAAAGCTGCCTTCCAGAATACCTGTACCACATGGAAAGCTACTAAATAGCGAGACCTGTGCATTCGATGACAGTACCACACACATTTTTTGTTGTTGTTGTTGTTGTTTCATCGTCAACCAGAGTGAGCAAGTGATTTCTATGTTGACACGGCGACATCGACAGTCCACCAGAAGTCATGGTGCGTTTCGTCTGCCGGCGGTAGCAGACGAAATGCAGATCGAGGTGCCGTTGGCAGACGAAGTACGCTTTGGCTCCCACTGTGTGCATTTCCCGACACTGCCTCTTGGCAGGAGAATCGCACTCTCACGAAACCAATGCCAGCTCCGAGAGCAGAGATGAGAACAAAATACTAAAAGACCGATTGGAAACTCGGGAGTGAAGAGGAAGAAGAGTGAAAGACGGAACACGAGAGAAACGGAATCCGAAAACGAAGAAAACTGCGATCAAGTTTGTCGCTACCCGTAGACACAGGTTACTCCCGGCTCACTCACGCTTTCGAAGACGGGAAAAAAAAAAAAAAAAATGAACCGAGAGAAACCTAGAAATTTGTTTTCAAAAATGTGTGCCTGTGCTGGGAGGAAAACAAAAAGCAAAGCAACTATCCTAAGCAGCTGTTTTGTCTTGCCTCCCCACAATGCCTGCCGTGTTGAAATCGAGTTGGCACTACAGTCCTTCGAAACACAAAATTAAATACATGTACAGTATTGTAACAGAAAAGTCGTCAGCACAAAGAATGACAAAACAAGCATAATCGAGGTATGTGTCAATGAAAAATATGTCTCCTTCAACGCAAACAAACAAAGTAAGAAAAAAAAAAACACGGCACAATCTACCTTCTGCTGGGATCACGTCTTAACACAGTTGTCAATAAAAAGAGAGAAAAACTATACTATATATAAAAAGAAGCATACTCTGTCCTTATCTAAACAAAGTTGTCACATTTTAAAAAGTTTATGCAATGCATTAATGAAAACGTACAATTTGATATCAACTTATACATAACGTGAGGAGGAGCAACACTTGTACTTTTCTCGAGGGGCACCAACGCCACGGACACATACACACCAGTCACACACACTCACACACACGGATTCTTTTGCTCATTTTTCCTGGCCGCTGTCTTGGCCCGAGAGAATGAACTGACAGCACCTTTTGACCACACGATGTTAGTCTTTTAACCGCAAAAAAAAGGGAGTGTTTGGCTACATACTCGTCAAACGCGCTTTTCAGTACAGATTTCTGGAGACACATTTCGTTGAGCCTCTCATCAGCTAAGAAAACTGTCACTTTACTGAAGCTGCTGTAATACAGCCCTTAATCCGGCGTGGCTTGGCCCAAAGCAAGCCAACAAAAACGGCACTCTTACAAAGACGTAATTGAAGCAATACTCGAAGAGTACACAGACTGCACGTCAAATCAGCGTTTATGCCAGCCTAGTATTACATACACCGTTGTATATTTTTTAGCAGGTACGGGCAAGCCTTTAGTGAATCATAGCAGTACACTTGCAGCAAAATGCCTCTCAAGTTTTTTTTTTCTCTTTTTTGTCGCAACGTTAAGCCTTGAATAGATCCTTGCTCGGGGCCATATCTTCTTCCCTCTGTGTTTACACACTACGAGAAATGTGAGGAGTTGTTTCCTGCCGTGGTTTTTGTAAAAGAGAGTTGACGATGCGCCAGCGCTGGCGCTGCAACGTGCGCGAGGAAGTTTTGCCAACTATTTTTCCAACTGCGCCTACCGATTTGTCACGTAAGCGAGGCTGGTCTCTCATAACCGTCCCAGTGGCTCATCTGTGATTGAGATTCGCAACATTCTTGGTGCATTTCGTCTAGTACAAACGAGTCTTGACATTCCCATTTGGATGAAAGTTTAGTTTGCTGCACCCAAAATTGGTCATAAGGTGAAGACGATAACAACAAAATTAAGTTACAATTAACAACTGTGTTCGAGAAACACCTGAGCAGTTACTCACAAAAAGACGCAATGAGCCGCTATTATACAGCAAACCGACCCAAGTCAAGCTTTAGGACAGCGGAAATATATTTTTGTACACCACCACTGGAGTCTACGCATACTTCGTAAGTTATTTTGAACGAAGCAGTAGACAGGTTCTGCATTGAAGCAGGATACCAAACAAAATGCACCACGAACTGCCACCTCTAAAAATTTCACAGTGAGCGAGTCGGTATTTGGGACACCAGCTTGCGTCATTGTCCCTTACACGAGCTGACTAACGATCAACTTGATGTAGGCTTTGAAGACGACGAAGAAAAGAGCACCAAGAGCAGAGACGGAGTAATTCTTGAACTATCCCGGAGGCACAGTGCAACACGCGGCGTATTTCAGCCTTCGCCGTAATTACAATACCACGGGCAGTAGTATCGCTACGCCTCGCTTTAGAAGTTTGACACAGTGTCTTTAACAGGCTGGTTAGCCATACCATCAAACGTGAGCCGTCCTCACAAATCGTAACGAGTCGCATCAGAAAGTATTAACGAGGTTTGAGCTTTAATAGTGGCACCTCAACTACACGCTACACCAGTTTCAGTACAGCGTATGCAAAGATGTTCAACTGGGTATAAAATAGTACTGTACTCAATTGTTCTCGCAAAAAAAAAATGAAATGGGAAGAAGTTTACGCGTTGTTTTCTTTGGGGGGAGATTCTGCATTACAGGCTTTGCGCAACTCGCAAAGCTTCTGTGAAGGCGCATTGGCAACAAGGATTATTTTTACAAGCTGAATTGAATGTTGCTACTGTTGCATTAGCAAGTCATTAATAAAATTAGGTTCTCAATTTATTGCAAGAATATTTCACAATGATCACCTGTCACGTCTCTGAAGCTAGCAGCCATTTGAGTGAACGCTGCTAGGCCTAGAAAAATGCGCCACCATAGTTGCAGGTAGCTTACATTTCTGTCTACCAGATTGTGCCAAAATATTTAGCGTTGTTTTATGCTACATGCTATGCAAAAGCAGTTATATGTTGCCCACTTCGAATCTGGAGCAAGCCAATTTACCAGCAATGCCTGTTGCATGAGCTAATCACCTACGAGAACGGAAATCTGGGCGAGTTTGTAAGAATGCATCATTGAGCAGGTAGCGCGAAAGCTATGTTGACACAAGCCAGGAACATAAACATGAGACGAGGTAGCGCTCGTCTCCTGTTTATCTTCCTGGCTTGTGTCAACATATTTTTTGAGCTACCTGCTCTATGGAGCTAATCACCGAATTTTGAAAAGCTCATTTACAGTGAGCTCCTGTAGAAAACATCTCGTAGCTGTAAATGCGGTCACCTCTCTCTCGTTAAGGATCTACTGCTGCAAAGTGCATTAGAATGGGCACAGCACTAACAGAGCGGCACAACTAGCAGGCCGTACTCTGAAATGACTGCTTTGCTGCGACGCGGCGCATGGTTGCCATCTCTATGTAGTCTTTGATGTGGCATCCCTGCCGGTACGATGACTTACCCAAGTGTCATCGCCACTCAAAAATGCTGCCAGAACACTGCACCAAGTGTGCCACTACACTACGGCCATCAGAGCGTCCATCTTACCCATGAGACACTGCATCAGCACTGTACTGCCGTGTGTGAAGAAGTGCATTTACAAGGACTCAAAGGAAACACAAAAGAAAACATGACACTCGCAGCACTCACAACTATTTCATTCAGAACAAGCACTTCATATTTATGTACCAGTGCAAGCTTGATGTTAAACATATGCAACAAGATAAAGGCACTTTTTTAGGCTTGTGCGAATAGTAAACTTGAAGTTCGAAGCGAACTTGAAGCGAATAGTGATTTAGTCGAATAATTTTGAATCAAATTTGAATAGTATCTATGACATATAAAGAAAATTGAGCATGTTTGTCATGACCCAATTAACCTGCGCAATATTTTTTTAAAATTGAAACAAGGCATGTGCAAATGTCATTCTTTTTGGTTCAAAGGAAAGTGGAAGCAACATTGAATAGTAGCAGGATTTGACTTTTGGTAGAATGCAAGTGATAACCTGTAAAATATGTAACGTTTTAAACTTTACTATATTAGAGCATATAAGCTGGTATGTATAACAAGCTTTTAAACTTAAATAATGATGAATCAATGCGAGGGTAATATGTTCATTTAACCTTGAAGTAGGGCTTCGCTGCAGTGGAACCACCTTTACAGGGTGTTACATTCTGTTTATACAGTCAACGTCCGATTTTTCGGACTCCCTAGGGACCGCTAAATCGCCCGAAAAATTGGGCAGTCTGAAAAAACGAATTCATGCCTTTTTATTCCGCTCAACGGTCAAATCGCCACAGCCACGTCTGAAGTAGCTTTAATGCCTCCCAGTACAATTAACAGGCATTTTGGTGCGCGCCCAGGCTGTCGCAAATACATTGGCACCTGCCGCGAACCGCGCTTGTGTGCCAACCGCCACTTGCAAGTTTGCATCTCGTGATGAGCGCCGCTGATACCAGCAAAGCGCAGGGATCTCTCGCATGCAGCGTTTGGAAACGATGACGCGGAACACAAAGACTGGCGGGAGAGCGGACGACTCGTTCGGCTTTCCCCTATGCGTGTGCGCACGAAAACGATGCATACACACATCGCCGAATCTCCGACGATACACAGCATCTGCTGCCGTGCGAAGCCAATCGTTTCTAGTTGTGTGCAGCACATCGCCAACTAAGCTGACGCCATCACTGTACTGTTGCTGTATCGTACGCACGCATTTATCATGAAAGTGTTCGTGATGCGCACTTTGTTCCTGACCGCACACGGGCGCGGCAATGGCGAGCTGGTTTCGTCCGTGAAGGCAACGCGTCCGTGCCGTGCACTTAGCAGTCTTGCACAGAGGCAGCATGAATGGTGGCGCGGGGCGTTTGGGTTCTCGCCTATTAAATGCGTGCAGTATGCATACAACTGCGCTAGGCCACATGCACTACCGGGCAGTTAACTGAAGATGCTTATCGTAAGCGTTGTCAGAGATTAAGCCGTACTGGCGCGTTTGCCAGTTGCTGCCATCACGCCTCTGTGCATTTCCGCTGCTTATCCGTAAAGACATCGCCGCACGGCAACGTGATAGTGGCACCTTTGAATTTTTGGACTGCTTCACCCCATAACGCTTTGGCATTGCGGCAAAGCTGACTTTCGGATTCTGCTACTGTAGCAAACAGATTGACTCGCGAAAGCGCTGGTTCGAACCTACGAGATGATAAGACGCGGCAGAGGTGGGGGCTTCAAATAATGCCTTTCGGACCTGCAATTTGGGCAGAAAGTCCGAAAAATCGGTTGCGGAAGAGTTTCAGCGCGCGCAATTTCGGACGTTCTAATACATTGACGTCTATGGGGCTGGTGACGGTGCCGCGAAAGCGTCCGAAAAATCGGCAGTTGACTGTATATGCCAATTTGTTCATTTCGAATAATTTACATTCGTTTCGAAGCGAATTTGAATACCGTAGTATATGTTAGAATATTTGAACTGCTCGAATATTCGCACAAGCCCACATTTTTTACATCTTATGTAAAACGCTTCAATGCTTGAGTGTCTATGAACATACAATCTAAAAAATGCCTTCATCTTGTCGTTGCGTATCTTTGATGTCCAAGCTTGCAGTGGTATATAGATATGAAGCGTTCATTCTGAGCTGAAACAGTTGCTTGTGCAGCAAGTGTTGTGTTTTGTCGAGTCTTTCCACTTAGTCCTTGTTAATTCACTGATTCGCACACCCTGATGTGATTATCAATAACCAACTCACCCAACTATCCACTTAACTCAATTGCATGAGCACTGTTTTGGCAACGTAGCGAGAAAACTGCTCAACTCAAGAGTTTCTGGTCAACCTAACCTTAGAGCCATGGCAAATTTTTTTGATGCCGTTTCAGTGACGCTTATAGCCTGCGAGTTGCCCTGGTAAAACTCCTTAAGAGACTGACCGAGCTGAAACCCGTTTTGTGCATTCCACTTCGCTTCGGTATTCCTTGAAAGAAAAGTCCATTGACTGCCAAGTTTCGCTAATGCTAGGCTTTGAACTACACAGCTTCCACGAGAAAACGCTGTGGGATGTCGGGAAGTACGCCTCCTAATACAATCATTTCAGAATACGGCCCTTGGAACTAAGTGTGCTTCGCTAAGGTGCATCCATTTGCGCCAGGTATTTTTGAAAAAGAGAGAGAGAGATTATCCGATGGACTTTTGCACTGCACCCCGACATGGAACCCGAATTGTCACCTACGGCCCACAAATGCCGTGTAACAAACCTACAAAAGTTTAGCTCCAGACAAAAAGACTAGCCCCGTCTCAAGTTATGGACTGAAGCATTGTTAGGCTGTGCTCTGGAGTAGCTGGACATTTTGCTTTAAAAACGATTACCGCCTTTGCAGAAAAAAAAAAAATATCGAAGCAAAGTACTGCCTGGGCCCCCTCCGTTTCAAAACATTTTTTTTTTTAAGGACCCTGTTTAAAGCTTCTCTATAGAAAAGCAAGCAGTCGAGAGGTATTTTGTACAGTTGCATGTTGAAAGCGAAAACAATAACAAAAAAAATAGAAGGCTTCACTAACGTCAATAGAAGCATATCTAGGGGCGAAATTTTCTCATTCATCCCGTAAAGAGGCAGCAAAGTGTTCAGTGCCGGTCTCCCCTATGGAGGGAGCATTAAATATATAACATCTGCGAATCTTTTGCGATACATAGAAGTATATATATATAATATATATCTTTCCATCTTAAAAAAACTGACAAACAGAGAACAGAACGAGCGAGAGAGAATGTGGAGTAGCCTCTTCTCGTTTGCTCGACGCGGCGAGGCCAACCCCTTTTCCGAGCGACGTTTCCCCAACTGAGCAGTAGAACACTGCAGTCAATGTGGGGAAGGCTCGTTTTGTTACGCCTCGTTTAAGGTATGTCACCACCTTTTTAAAAATCTTTGTAAATTCTGATCCAAAATCAATTACACTGTGCCTGCCATAGGAAGGATAACTTAGACACTTCAAGCGTGTTGAGTAAAAAACAACTTTAAACTAATTATAATATAATTACCAAAGTTACCCAGAATACGGCCATCATGCTAACAGTCATAACTACCAATGCTACCACACAAAAATGAAATGGCTTGGTAGCAGTATAGCTGTGTATGTAGGCTGTGCAATGAACGAGGATCTTTGCACTGTCATCAATATAAAATATAATATAGCCTAAAAACAAAAATTGAGTCATTTTAGGATGTTACATTCGCATAACATCAAAACTTATTCATCCTATTATCCTAGTTCATTGCACACGGTCATGTCTCAGCAAGAATCCTGAAAAGTTTCATCACAAAATATCGATTTGTTCAAAAGCTACGAGCTATTGCACAACAAAAAACAACAGAGAATCAGGTTTTGAGAAAAATGGGAATTAAGTTTTCCGAACGTGTCATTTTCGGTTTAAGGGCATTCACAAAAATGATCATAACTTCTGAACAGAACCACATAGAGAGGTAATTTTTAGTGCACTACAATTCTGAATGTCTGTACATATTTCGAATGTCAAAAATAAAAATTCACTTTTTTTATTGAAAAAAGAAAATGTAATTTTAGAGGGTGGTGACATAGCTTAATCGGTTTTCGTTTTAGGCTTTTTTGTTTGTTTTCAGTTGATCCAACATGCTCACACTGCCTGCTTGACTAGATGTTAAGACACCCGTGGAATTTTTTTTTTCTTTTTTACAATCACTCGCACACCCAGACGCACACACACTTCTACGCAAACACACACACACACACACACACATTTGAACACTCACACGTTCACACAAACACGTGCAGAAAGGCATTGCTCATCCAGTAGACCGGCGGCGTGAGGCCGGTCGTGTCGTGGCTGTCCGCGGGAAACACTAGTTTTCTCGATTGCGTGGCCGGTTGCAGTCGGAAAAAAAAGAAACCGAGCATTGTCTCTTGGCAAGCCAAGCCGGCCTCGTTGTCGTGGTGGCCTCCGAGGAAGCACACGACGACACTGCACTCGCCCGATGGCAGCGTAGGAAGAAGGCTAGTCGTCATCGGTGCCTTAGATGCTAGACTCCTTGGGTGGCAAAAGCACGGCCGTTTCAAGCGCGCTCTTGATGTTCACCACTGGCACGTAAAAATCGTCCATGCCCTTCTGGTCCCCTGATGGCAGCAACGACAGGACATCTGGAAGAGGATGATGAAACGATTAGCAGACGATGAAGATGACAATTGGCAGTCAATGAAACAAATGGCTGTCCTTGCAATGAAAACAGAAAAAAGTAATAATCTGTGGGATTTTATGCACCAAAACCACGATTATGGATTCAGGGTTCTGGAAATTTTGCCAATCTGGTGTTCTTTAATGTGCACCGACATCGCACAGTACATGGGCCTTTAACATTTCGCCTACATTCAAAATGTGATTACTGCAGCCGAGGTCGAACCCACAACGTTCAAGTCGGCAGCTGAGCACCGTAGCCACCGTACCACCACGACAGGCATTTTGGAAAAGGGAACTGGGCAACTGCCATGAACATTTTCCATCACCTGTGCACCCTCCTGGTGAAACACCATCAGTATTATCATCACTGTGCCAGTAAGAATTATAATAATAATAATTGCTGGGGCCTTACGTGCCAAAAACCACGATGTATTTTCGAGGCACACCATAGTGGAGGACGCTGAATTAATTCCAGACACCTGGGGTTGTGCACCTAAATGCAAGCACATTTCGCCCCA
This sequence comes from Rhipicephalus sanguineus, assembly GCF_013339695.2. Taxonomy (NCBI): domain Eukaryota; kingdom Metazoa; phylum Arthropoda; class Arachnida; order Ixodida; family Ixodidae; genus Rhipicephalus; species Rhipicephalus sanguineus. The sequence goes on from NC_051180.1 coordinate 154,134,067, forward strand.
TTGAAATGTCGCCGTCGCGGCCAGGAATCGAACGCACCCCCTCGAGTTTGGCAGCACGACACCTCACGAGCTAAGCTATCAGTGATGATTATCAGCATGCCAGTGTTGCCTTCAGTATAACGCTAAACATTGCCATAGCTTTCAATGCTTTGCCTTTTATGCGAAAGTGACAGTTCTTTTAATTGCAAAGATTTTTTCGGCGAGATTATTCTGGCCAATTTCTCCTGCCACTGTGCAAGATGTCAATATACCGTATAAACGCGTGTAAGGGCCGCACCCGTGTAAGGGCCGCACCCCGTTTTTTTGAAGTGCATATTCTAAAAAAAAAAATCCGCGTAAGAGCCGCACCCACACTTTCCTCAACCAATACGTATTCAAAATGCGTGCGCGCATAAGCTTGTAGGCGTAGTCAATAGATGGCGCGAGGAAACGCAACCATCATCATCATCACCAGAGTATATAGATATATATTTTTGGATTTTATTCGTGTTAAGATGTTCGTGAAGTGGGCTAAAAATTTTAACTTTTTATTAGTATCCATAGGCTTGCCAACTAAAGGTTAAAGCAGGATTTTATCTTTAGCTTCTCACATCTCTATACAAACGCGCTATCGGCGCTATCCATATCGGCATTAGCATCACCAACTTTGGCATGGCGTTCGCGTTGTTCGGTTTTTGCAGTTCAGCTCCAGCCGTTTGCTGTAGTTTTCTGCACTGTTCGATGACCTTCGTGCTAGCTTGTTTTCTACTCGGCGTTCACGTTTTGGCAAGATGGGCGAGTACCTGAATAGCTACACTGCTGGCTATAAGTTGAAGGTGATCGAGTATGCTCTCGAGCATGGGAAACGTGCCGCCGGCAGAAAATTCGACGTTGACGAGAAATGTGTTCGACGTTGGTGTGCTCAAAAAGAAGCCTTGCGAAACACCAACAGCACTAAGCGCGCTTTCCGAGAAGAGCAGTGCAAGTTTCCCGATTTGGAAGAAGACTTGCTCCGCTATGTGACTGAAATGCGGAATGATGGTCTTGCACTCACAACGGACATGCTGCGTGTGAAGGGACTAGCCTTGGCGACTGTACTTGGGTGGATCCCATCTGCGTGGAGCTCGGTGTCGACGGACATTGTGTCCCGAAGTTTTAAAGTCGCCGGGATATCTAACAGCTTGGATGGCACGGAAGATGACTGCATGTGGGGTGACGGCGCTTCGCAGCACACCATCTCATCTCAGACTCCAGGTCTGAGGACTCACCGAGTGACGATGATTGAGCACGTATGTCGCAAGAAATGTCGTATACTGCAATAAACGCTCTTCGTTCACTAACTGGTGCGTTTTTACTTAAAAAAATGTCGCGTGTATGGGCCGCACCCTGAAAATTGGCCCTCATTTCTTGAAAAAAAAGTGCGGCCCTTACACGCGTTTATACGGTATGCTTACTTGAAGCAAGTGTTTGAGATGTACGTTTAGCATTTTGCATTGCAAAAAAGAAAAAGAAGAAAGAAAGAAAAAGAGGCTACCATCAGAATTTTCTTTTGTAGCATCCTTTCTTCTCCTTCCATACAAGCGTTAGCTCCCAAACTTTTGTTCTTAACGAGCATTGACGAGTAGCTTATGATCACAATGGGATTGACAAAGCAATGGTGGATCGACAATCTTTTCGCAAAAAGGCTTAGCAGGCGAGAACTTCGCTGGTAATACTGAAACAAGCTTCCATGGCAGCAGCCAGTGGAAAGGTTTCTGTGACGGTGAAAACAATTTACATAGAGTGCATAAATTGATCTGTCAATGACCGAAAGGACCTACGGTACAGGTTTTGCAAGATATCATCGAAACCATTTTCAGTGTCCCTTTTAACAGAAGGGAACAGCGTCGCAGCACGAGCCAACGCACCAGTGGGAGTGGGCGGAACGGTCTTGTAGAGACAGGAGATCCTCTCTTCCACGCAGTTAGCAGACAGTCTGGCCTCGGCGTCATGGTCCCAGCACTCCTCTATGGTGTCGATGATCACTGCTAAGCCCTGGAATAAAAAACAGCAGAACAGAAAGAGTTTAACCCTCCACTGTATAAAGGCCTCAAAGAATAACCAGAGTTGCACTTCTGTCGGGGAAGCACGTTCTGTCGTAGCTCAATCAAGTAGAGCATCAGACGTGTAATTCGAAGCTGTGGGTTCTGATCCCACTGACGGAAAGGGTGATGTTTCATCCACTTCAATTCATTTCAGTTTATGTCACAGTCAGTACACTACAGTTAAACACAGCAATTAGCGTCCTCTATACTCTCCCTGGCCTAAATGTCCGTTCGATTGATTTGGTTGTGTTTAACACACAAATGAGCTTCTCGGAAAAAATTCCCCATCTTTCATACTTTCATACAAGTGGCTTAGAAAGCAGGGGTGGAACTTGTGTCTTGGAACAGCTCAGGAGCAGCGAGAATGCCATTCCAAAGCAAGTAGAGGGCGTGTTAGACTACATTACATTAAAATTAACGGGACTGTCGAAATACTGATGAAACGCATCAGACCATGGTCTTCGAGCTAGCACTCCAGTCCTGCACGATAACACTTATCTTTGCAACAATGCAAAGCCTCTGTGCGTAAGCACCTCAACGTCGCACCTCAAAGAGCTAACAAGACACTCTTGAACGCACGTTTGCAGGATTGAAACCCGAAATGGCAGCAAGGAAAGAAAAAAAGCGAGTCACTGAGCCAACATCCGGCACAGTATTGAAGTACAAGTCAGCGACATTGTTGTGGAGAAGAGAAGCAACGGGCAAAACTGATAAGTGATAAGCCCGTGCGACAAGTCGTTGGGTTACAAAGGGACCGATTGAAACTCTGTCGTCTGTCTATTTGCTGCTGACGACACATGGTGTTGGCTCAACATGCACTTACAGCCGCAGAACATTTTTTCTCGCCTTCATTTTTTAGTGCCTTACAAGAGAAAATCCATAAAAGGTAACACGTGCACAAGTTCATTATATTTTCAAACACAACGCACAATTTTTCGAGCAGCCTGCAATCAAAAGGTGACTGACTAAATGAAAAAAACAAAAGGGTGCCCTTGAATTGAATGCTAAAAAACTAGCACTTCTGATGAGCCCGCTTAAGAAATATGTGCAGCTACTCACAGTGTAGGGAGTATGGCAATCTCCCTTCATTGCTTTTACAGTGGCTTTCAATAACAAATTCTGACTTGGATAGATGAAGTGAGCATTGACTCCATTTTTCGGTTGGGCTACACCCCATTACTTCACTCTAAAAACAGTTGCACCCCTTTGGGGCATCTTCCTGTCAGACAACAGTGACCGTGGTCAACCTCATGCATACTTTTTCTCGCTTGAATGCCGTGCCCGGTACTTTCGGGTCACGAATGATGTACGTGCCGTCAATGCGACCCGGTGTACTTCATGGGGAAAGTAGCAAATGCAAAATTGTCAAGACAAAAAAAAAAAAAGCAAGCAAGCTGGATGACAATTATTGCGAGACAAAAGGACACACCAAGGCATGCAATTATTTTAACTAAAATTTTGGCGCTTTGTGGCACAGGAAGGGTGGTGATGGGAGCAGCTAAACCCATTTAGATGGAGCCAACCATTATGCCATCATAACGATGCACTGAGACGACAGAAATAAATCCTAGTACGCTGCTACGACATTTTCATTTCTCAGTCGTCCCTGTGCACTGATACGCTGGCCGAACCCGTCGACAGACCGCGCACGACAAAACGTTCCTCCCGAGGGCTCTGCCCAAAGACTGACCGGGTGCTTCCTCCAGTGGTCACGCATGCGTGGTCGCAGCTTCTTGTGTGCCACAGCTTCCTGCATGTCTTCCAGGGACGGGTGCTGGCCCACTTCCTCTTCGAACGGGAGCATGTACTCCTCCACAGGACCTGCACGCCATCCCCGTCACACACTGTAGCTACAGACCTCATTTAAAGGGACACTAAAGTGAAGCAGTGAATCGTTTTTGATTGATTAGTTTTACTCTAAAATCTCTAATGCCATTACCTTCACCTTCTCGTTATAGAGGAGAAAATCATGGTCAAAGTCTCATTTTTAAATTTCGCGGCAAAATCTCCGCGTGTGACGTCACGGATTTCAAAGCGCATTTTTCATATTTTGGAGACACTGGCCCAACAAAATTTCCTGAAACTTGGTATGCTAGGTCTCTGGCCCCCTCAGAGGACAATGTATTTCGTTTTTACCGATTAGGAATGGCTTAGGTCTTAGCAGATGCCGTCGAAATTTATGACGACATGGCAATTAGTGCGGGAACTTCAAGGTGGCGTCACCACCCGCATTTTCTTTTCGCGCGTTTCCTCGCTTACCAAGCGTCTTCTTGCGGTAAGCGTGGCTATTTTGGTATTGCGAAAGAGTAATTTATTAATACGAGCAAAATCGGTTTTCTCTTTAGTGTCCCTTTAAGGGGAGACACTGGTCTGGGAGGCAGAAAAATTTCAAAAAAAAAAAAAAACAATTTTCTAAAATATTTTTTTTTGATAATCTAGAAGGTCTAAAAAAGCCATTTCTAAAATATTACAGACATGTAATGCATACCTGTCGAGTTATTTGGTCTTGAAGTCAGTTTCATGACAATTTTTGCTCACCAAAGCACCTCACAAAGTCCCATTCAATAGCCCACTGTGCAGGAACCACATTAAGTAGCACAGCCATTTTGGTCTCATTTGAAACACACACTTTTCTATTAGCTGTTCTTAGCACAAGAACGCTTTTTATCAAGCAGAGGCGAAGCCATTGCGCTTAAAAAAAAAAGTGCTCGCACAGCATTGGTGCATTTCTATCACACGGGGTAAATTATTCCTTCCATCTTGGATGTTTGAGGATGCATCTGCTAGACAGTGGTGCATCGTCGCATTGTCCGCCATCTTGCGGAGCTGCCCAACTGATGACAGTGCAATGGCAGGCAGTCGTTACAAGTTCAGAATTGCTCATGCATCCGGGAGGAAGTGGTATCGGAGGCTGCAAGAATGTAGCATATCACCAGCAAGACCAGAGTGAAAAGAAATCCTACTAAGAAGAAAAATGATGACTATGTTCCTGGTGGCTTCTACTATCCTAAGAACACCAATTCAGGCCTTTTCCAGTTCAAAATAAGTGCCCACCATGTTTCTAAACTTCTTTTCTCATTTTCTCAAAACCAAATTTTTCATCACATTATAGGCTGTTGCCCACAATATCTTTTGATGTAGTGGTCAGATTTTGATAATTTTTGCGGTATTTGAAAGCTTCTGCATTGATTAGTGCAAGAAAACCAAGAAATTACAACATTTTTATTTATAACTATGATTTAATTAGCATTAAAATTAAGCAACAGTTTCTGATTTCTCATGAGTGTACTTGTTAAGGCCATAGCTTTTGAATGGATACAGCTAAAAATTAAGTAATGGTTATGTTGCACTCTCTGGTCTTTATAGGATGCGGTGATATCAAATTCACAAAGGTATTTTGTGAGAAAGCTGTCAAAAGTCTGGGCAGAATGCAATTGTATGGAACATTCAATATCTTAAAATCCGTGCATGATAGACAAAAAGTAATTGCATATTTGTTTTCAGCAGTCTAAAATACATATTGTGTGTAAATTTCAGCTAGAAATACCAAAAATTAAGAAAAGCAGTTTTCAGACCAGTGTCTCCCCTTAAAGAACGTGTACGCGTAGTACACATCCCCGCACAGGACATTACAGTCGACGACCAATAATTCGGACTCCACGGGGAACGTAAGTAAGTCCGAATTGTCGAATGTCCGAAAAAACGAATGCGTCAGAAAAAAAAAATACTTTTATTGGCACTTCAGGGTCCCGGTGGCCGAAAAAAGTTGTCAATGCATTGCTGCCCGCACTTCCGCTTACGTGCAACCAGATCCGCCTGTATCTCCGCCAGTGTGATGTGATCGCTGTACGATGACGAGCTGGTTTCGTTCGTGAAGGCAACGCGTCTGTGCGGCGCACTCAGCGGTCGCACAAAGAGGCAGCATGAATGGCAGCGCGGCGCATTTGGGTTCTCGCCTATTAAATGCGTGCACTACGCATGCAACTGCACCAGGCCACGTGTACTATCGAGCAGTTGACTGAAGATGCCCATCGTAAGGCTTGTCAGCGATTGAGCCGTACTGGCGCGTTTGCCACCTGCCGCCATCACGCCTCCGTGCATTTCCACTGCTTATCCATAAAGACATCGCCGCACGGCGTCGTGATAGCGGCCCCTTTGAATTTCCGGTCCGCTTCAACCCATAACACTTTGGCATCGCGACAAAGCAGACTTTTGGACTCTACTACTGTCACAAACAGGTCTACTCGCGAAAGCGCTGGTTCAAACCTATGAGATGATAGACGTGGCAGAGGTGGGGGCTTCAATTATTGCCTTCAATTATCAAAATAAAGGCTCATAGATCACCAATTAGCTTTCGTTTTGATCTCTGAGGCCATACTTTGTATGGTACGGGTGCGAAGGGGATAATGGCTGGAGATTCGGCGTGCGTGACAGTCTCGGACAGGGTCTGGATTATGAATGTAGATCTCGCAGCTGTCCGAAATATCGGTCGTCTTTACACATTACTTCTATGGGATCATCGGCGGTGCCGCGCGACTGTCCGAATTACCGAGCATGTCCGAATTATTGGTGTCCGATTTATCGGTTGGCGACTGTATTCAGGAAAATGTTCCCTGATACAGTCGATCCCGGATATATCGAACTCGGATATATCGAATTATTGCCTATATCGAACAGTTTAGAAATCCCCTTGAATTTCCCATGCAAAAGTATCGGGCTGGTGTGCACGTATATCGAACTCCCGCACAGCGAAACATCCGCTATATCGAACGCTGCCCCGCGTCGAAGCCCAGAAAGTGCATTTTTCATAACAACTATTGATCATTTTTCGGCCGCGTTCTTGTAAGTTCCAATCCCTCGTCGCGCGCAGGTGACGAAATTGCGTTGCTCTAGTTCGTTGCGCAGCGCTTGTCAGTTCACCGGTATATTTGACGCGCGGTCCGCAGGTTTTAACGCATGGGCTAGTGTTTTTCAAAGAGGCTGATTGCCGAGGGCACCAAAATGAGAATTCGAAGTGACTTGGCAGCCTTGTTGTAACGTCTGCATTCCCTTCCTTGTCTCTTCGTGCAAGATGGCATGCGGGCCCGCAAAGCATGGCCTTCGAGATCCGCAACCTCGTGACGTATTTTTAGTGTTTTCGGTTTTAAAATGCTGATCTCAGAGGCTACGCTTTTTTTCGCATTATCGCCAAAGTAGCGGCTGCCGTCTGCAAAGCCACAAGTGCCATCGGTATCGCCAACATGTCGACGGTGGAGAAATGTTTCCAATGTGTCTTCGTGCAGCATCTCTTGCAGAATGTGTACTTTCCGCTTTGTTCTTGGTAAATCGTCATTCGGGAGTCGAACTAAGCATTGTCCCGCTTGTAGCGATAAAAATGATGACCGGTGCTTGGAACGACGTCAAGTAAAGCACCGTCGTGCACTGTTTCCTTACGGGCCTTGGTGCCAGGTGACGACTTCGGGCGCGTCATGACCGCCGACTACGGCGTACGGTGCGTCAGTGAATTTTGCGACTTAGCGTTTCCGGGCGCCGTATCAGACGGGAGCACGGCGAGTGACTTCATCGGTGCAGATAACAACGTAGCTGTTTCTTACTGCATCGATGCCGAGATCATAGCTGACGTTGCCGGTGCTGCGGAAATGGACCCGTGCGGTTTGAAGATGCCAGCCGCCGTTGCCACCACTAAACCCTCTACCGCGCTACAGAGCTCGCATCAGCGTTCAGCGTCGATCACCGCTGTTGTGGCGGAAGGTGCTGAATTTACCTATTTGGAAAGCTTCAATAATATTGACGATGACTTGATGAATTCACGGCGCGCAAGAAGCAAGACAAGTTGACGGACTTTTCTCATGCGAAATAAAGTGCGCTAACTTGCAAAAGAAGTTCTCGCCTTGCTCTTTAGGATATGTGAGCGAATCGTCATGTTCGCGCTTTTTACGATTTCAGAAAACTGTGTCGAGGCCTGCAGCGCTTTAATTAAAGCCTTACATACGGATATTTCGTATTTCGAATTATCGATATATCGAACTATTTCGCGGTCCCCTTCGAGTTCGATATATCCGGGATCGACTGTCGTAACATTGAAAAACTTATGGTACGTTATTCGAGATAATAATCACCGAAATTCAAGGCCCTGATCCAGGCGAAACTGAAACCAAGTGCACCGGGCGCATAGAAAATCTGTTATCCCTGTCACATCAGACTGGAACTCACGTGACAAATTTTGAAAAAAGGCCATGGTCAGGAAAAACGGCAAGTCATGCCAAATACCCAAATGGACCTCTTATTCTTTGTTTGATGCGTAGTGCTTATCCGTTTCTTTGTTAAACTCGAAATAAGTGCAAAGAACTTGTTCGCTTGTCTGTAAGAAGCAGCTCCGCAGTGGTTGCCGCCTAGTTTTAAGCTGCGCAGTGAAAGAAAAAGTGGAAATTGTGGTTTCCTCTGGTACAGCTTTCATAGGAAGTTTCAAGAAATTTGACAGAGCCAGCACGATCAAAATAATAAAGAAAGGAGAAAAAGAAACTGACATTCACATGTTTCGGAGTTAAATTCAAAAACCAACGTTTGACCTTCAAATTTCTTCTCAAATGATGAAATTACAATAGTGAAATTAACAGTGATAGAGTCCTCAAAAAAATAATTTGTCAGCTTAAACTAACTCTGTGTTCAGCTTCAGTGTCCCCTAACCTGCTTGACATGAATTCTTTTTCATGGACGTTTGTAGGTACGTACCATGGTGTAAGAAAGAGTTAGGTGCTGACACTCGCCGCTCCGCTTGAGGAGAGGGCGCGGGCAGATTGTGTTCGCCGATGACCTTGAGCCACGAGCAGTTTTCGCGGCGCGCGTTGAGATGGCGCTACAGTAAGGGGTCTCAGGGGCTCGCGCGGCGCTCATTCTGAAATTCGCGCGCAAAGAAAGATCTTCCTGAAAGCTTTGTGTGCATCACCTTCTGTAATTTATAAACGCCTTGCCCTGTGCCTGTGATCCCTGTCAGTGCATTTGTATTGCTAATTCGTGTATTGTGATTGAGTGCACGTATACCTCGACGCTGTGTATGATGCCGAGTACCGTTTAGCGGCCTTGTCGCTGGCTGCGCCTTGAAATGGGCAAAAAATGTTTTGTCCCGAATTGCAAGTCAGGGTATAGAACTTGTGCGGAGCGTGTGTCGCTTTTCAAGGCTCCGCGTGAACCAGAGCGCTTAGATAAGTGGCGACGGGCGATTCCGAGAGCAGACTGAGTATTGGAGCCGACTGACCATGTGTGCGCGAAGCATTTCCAGGAAGAAGCGATCTCTGCAAAATATCATGCAGATTACAAGGGAAACGTCCTGTTGCACGCTCGAAAGAGACATACGCTCTCTTCGGGTGCTGTGCCTAGCATTTTCGACGGCTGCCCAAAATACCTGACCGTGCAGCAAAGAACCAGGAAATCTCCGCGAAACAGCAGGCTCTGCTGCCGCCTTCTCGGAAGCAACGGGGGCGAAAAGGTTCAACTGCTTCGGAAGTGCCTTACCCGACCACTGAATGTACGCCAAATGTATTGCACGTACAGACAGCGACTCCACGGCATGGAGATGCTGAATCAACGGGCACGCAACGCAAGAGGCCGCGCTTCGACTTCAGCAGCGACGAGCGTCCTCCACGTGAAGAACAGGTGGCTTCTGAACACAACACTGACAGTGTGAGTGGCCTATGCGCTACAGACTCACATCGTCGTCAAGCCGGAAAGGTATTTTTTGTTTTAAATTCATATGCCACTTTTTGAGCTGCCTCATCTATGCCTATTAGGAACAAGAAACATTAAATGTTGTAGAACAATCAATGAACAGAAATCATTGTACATACTACTTCTCTGATGCAGTCGCGTTTTTTTTACGTTCACGGTATTCACGTGATTATAATCAGTTTGCCAGGAGTTGACCTTCGGGACCCAATGAAGTTCTTCACACCATATCATGCAGCTGACATTGCCAGAGGCCAAAATGCAGCAAATGCGAGACGCTAACCGCAAAACTGGCAGGGGTCGCGTGTCGATTGAAGTTTTTAATAGAACGCGTGTAAGTTTCGTGATACATTGGTTGAAACTTGTCTGACAAAGTTTTTTTTCGTTCAGTTTGCTAAGCAACCAGAGCGCAACAGCGATATCTACACGCGGACGCTCACACACACACACACACAAATGCACACACACGCACGCACACATGCCCTCACACACACGCACACATGCACTCACACACACACGCAATACGCACACACATGCACGCGCATGCACACAAATGCACACACGCACATGCATACAGACAGGCACACGCACGCACACACACAAATGCACACACGCACACGTCCTTACACATGCACACATGCACTCACACACACACAAACACACATGCATAGACACGCACACATATGCATGCATGCACGCAAATGCACACACATGCGCGCACGTGCATAAACGCGCACACGCGCACGCACATGTCCTTACACGTGCACGACCAGCACTCACACACGCACATGCACACAAGCACGCGCGCACGTAAATGCACACACACGCAGGCACATGCCCTGCGCGCAAACGCGCATGCACGCACACGCAATACACACAGACACATGCACGCGCACACACATACACACGCACGCAAATGCACACACACGCGTGCACAAGCATATGCGCAATACACACAACACATGCACGTGCACAAATGCACACACGCACATGCACACAGACACACATACGCACGCACGCACACAAATGCACACACGCGCACGCACATGCCCTTACACACACACACATGCACTCACACACACGCAGGCACACTTGCACGCACATGCCCTGACATGCACGCACACATGCACTCACACACACGTAGGCACACTTGCACACACACACGCGCACACGAGCACGCACGCACACTATCGCCTTCCTTATCGCTAGCGTGCCTTTGCTCTTTGGTGGAGACTGCCTCAAGGTAAGCCAAACCGCAAACGCCCTCGAGCTGCTATGCTTCGAGTTGCTATCCTTATAGCAGCTACCTCGAATTTTCACTCACGGCCAACGCTGCTTCTTTGCTCAGAACCAAAGATGCTGACGCCGACGCCGCCGACACCGGAATTTCAGCGAAATGAGCTCTTTAATGCGGTCGCGTTAAAATGCGACCACACTCCAGACCAACGCTTGCTGCTGTCGGAACATTTATATGACAAGAACGCTGTTGGGAAATAATCTTCCGATACAATTAAAAATCAATTTTGTTACTGCAGAATCTCAGTGTACTAATTTATTCACCTCTATGTGCATAAGTATATCGAACGTAATAAACAAGCGAGGCTCCGCAGCAATAACCTACTACGCGCAAATCGGCGCCTTTCCCCAATGAGCCCCCGTCTGTTAGCGCCACCTGTCACAGCCAAAGGAAACAGCCAAGGCGGCGAACACAATCTGGACGCGGCGCCGGCGGCAGAGTCATCACCTAACTTATTCTTACACCGTGGTAAGTACATACAATGAAGTCGGTTATAACAGGCTTTTGTGCTATAAAATGGCAAACCTTGCACCAAGTCGTGCAAGGCATGAAACAGCAAAACTCTATGATTGTGAAGTCTAATCTGGTTGCTTCTAGGTTGTTTTTAGGCTTTAGCTAGGTTAGTCACGACACGGATGACTAAACTCCAGAACCGAGCGTTCGCACCTCTCATAGAACGACCCTTTATCTCTGGTTTTTTTCTCTCTCCTTCTTTCTCTTCATTTCTCTCTTGATCTTTCCATTTTTTATCCATCTCTTCCTCTCTCTTTCTCTGTCTTTATTCCCATTATTTCTCTAAATATTTCTCTCTCTCTCAGTGAACCAGTGGTGAGTAGTGGGATTTGCCCAACTGCTGTGGCACATACCCATTCATGATCATGATAGTTTTCTGATAGGCCGCACAAATTACGTCTAGCTTAAGCAGCTTTGCTGTTAAAAAACAAAACAAAAAAGAACTTGCCATCCTGTGCAGAGCAGCGCGAGATGAGCTCCCAGAGGACCAGTCCGCAGGCGTACATGTCGATGCGCAGGAACTGATCCTGGTTGAAGCTGATGGCGCCCTCCAGCACCTCGGGGGCCATGTAACGACGGGTGCCCACCTGCGCATGAAGAGCCTCTAAGGCCTTTCCCCGAGCATTCCTTCATGAGGGTGTTTACTAAGGACACTCTACAGACAACTTCCACAATACATGCCAGGCAGGCAAGTCATGCTAACATCATTTACAATGAGCGACATCTGTTCTTGATGTCGCGTGTTCGCAGCCACACGAGAAAGCTAATATTTCATGAAAATTGCCTTTTAAATCAAATGAGCTCACCGCACCGATTTGTATTTGATCTGGGACCAAATGCGTATTCTTGGTGCCAGGGACGTCGTTAATAACTCGTGTATTATTTTCTAATCAACGTAATTAAATAGTGTTTAATGCCAACATAAAGAAAGTTATGCTGTTCCCACACTCCATGATGTCATCAAACATGTTTTTTTTTATTGGGCTCTTGGTTTATGCTGGGCAGCCAGGACAAATCGTGTGAAACAGCCAAGCATATAATTCTAGAGCAATTTTTGATTACGAAGAATGATTATTTGAAGTATATACACGTTACATGCAAGTTTTCTTAGCTGCCCCCTCACTCTCCAGGTGATGGCACAGGGGGCTATGGTTGTAGGGATCACTTTCAAATTACATTTGCTTTCAATGTGCCGAAAAATTACATTAAAGTTAGTATTCATTTAACAGAAATGACATTTGCCTCCTAATAGGGGCATAAATGATTATGCATACAATAAAGAGTGTAGTAAGTGCAAGTAGAAACATCACAAATGACATCATTGGTAGGGCGGCAGGTCGCTGTCAACTCTGGTTCAGGCAGTAGTGATGCTGGCAAAATACTGAGAACCGAGAAGCGGCACAGCTTTACTGGTCCCCCAGTGACACGGGACAAGCAATGACACTGGCAAAATAGTGATACAGTGGAACCTCGATTTTACGTCCCCCGGTTTTCCGACGACCCGCATTTTACGACGAATCAGTTTGGTCCCGGCAAAACCCCCATAGAGCTAATGTATTTAAAACCTTGGTTATACGACGTAATTTTACGCTGATCCCGCATCTTACAACGGCTTTTCGATTCCGTCCCGAGAGAAAACACCACCTTTACTCGAATCGGACGCCGACAAAAATATTCCCGAGTGCAAAATAAGAACTTAAGTTCACCTAGGTTGTCGATTAGAAAAGTAGAGAGTGAGACAGTATGCCTTCTTAGAATGGAAAATTTATTCTCCAGGCAGTTCATGCGCTTCTGTGATCCAGTTTCCCTGACTTTTAAGATCGCTTCAGGATACGCCTCGATCGCGTGAGTATCCAGAGTCGTTACCTAGACAAGCTCTATCTAGTACACGGAGAAGCTTCAACTGGCCATAAAGCACATCTTTGAGATCCGGGTATTTTCACGTTTTCGGTCCGTGGAAACTTTTCCTGGTCTACATCCAGCTGATCTCCTGCCTTTGTTTGCAGCACTCGCAGTCACAGGCCTTGAGCACGCAAAAGGACGCGACGCAGCTATTTTCACAGTGCAAAATAACTTTCGCTTGACATGGACGTTCATAATAACAGCGGGACATCACATAAGGGACTTCACAAGGGACTTCACAAGGGAACAAATATGTTGCACAAAGCTCAGTCGCACACGAAAGTATTCTACGCAAACTCGTGCTCCGTAGCCATTATGTGATGGCGATGACGCTGTGTCCGACTCTTCTGACGGGAGGCTGTTGCCGACGCGGTTTCGGTTTCGTTTTCACGTGCAGGCACTTCTCAGGCTCGATTTATCGGGAGAAAGATGCGCGTTGGATTCGATATTTTAAAGTTAAGAATAACGACTCGCTCACACCTCATTTAACAATGTAATGCTGCCATTAGCTGCCATTTTCAAAAATAATTTAATCTACCATCCTTGGAGAACCTCAGGGTCGTGTCATGGGCTATTGAGACGGTCTCTTCCCCCCTTTTGGGCAAAGCTGTCTGCCACTGCCAATATATTTAGTTTTTCGATTATACGACGGTTTTGCGTGGTCCCTCAAAGTCATTGGGGTTCCACTGTACTTACACCACGCCAGGTAGAACCTTTCCCTTTCATTCGAATTTCGGTGGTAATATGACGTCATACGTGATGTTTCTGCTCAGGTCACGTGACTTCCTCGCATGTGACGGCAACAGGAAGTTCCGCTGCTGTGCTCTTTAAAGGGGCCCTGCAACACTTTTCCACATAATTGTGAAATGACCTCACTTTTAGAGTTTATTGCCTCACGAATTGACTGCCGCAAAAATTTTCAGAATCCGCCAAGAACGAGCGAAGTTACAGGGGTTTGTCGCACGCTTTAAGCGCTTTATCTCTCCTCTCGCGCCAGTGCGCGTCACGAGCTTGAGCACTTTTTGTCACCGCAGTGGCCGCAGTAACTATGCAGCTCACGACGTTCAAACCAGCCAATTGGCCGTGTCTTTTGGGTGCGTGACGCAATTGATTTCGGGTATATGGCATCATCTGTCGAGCGATTTCTAGAGGACTGAAATTTAATTGCAAATTTCCGGCCACGTCCTGCGCTGTCATGTCTGGCTCACGTGTTCGCAGGAGCCTCGACTACCAATAGACAGCATGTTCTAACCGCGTTCAAAAAGTGTTGCAGGGCTTTAAGGTACGAAAACACCCTGCAGAGTCCTTACAATCATCATGCGACCATCGAGCACACTGGGGAGCCGTAATCACCTGTCCGTGTGCCTGCCTTGGCGACACCCCGCAGGGGAAGGCCAGGGCCAGGCCGAAGTCGGCGATGCAGGCTGTCATGTCGGCCTTGAGCAGCACGTTTTTGCTCTTGAAGTCGCGGTGCGCCAGCGGAGGCTTGTAGCCCTCCAGCTTGTTGGCCGGACGCTCCCCGTGCATGTGGGCCAGTCCCAGGGCGATGCCCTCGCTGATCTTCAGCACCTCGCCCCAGCTCACCAGGTGAGCCTGTGGGATGACAACACACCATTCGCGACACGCTCGGCATGGGGCCTTCCAAACAAGTAAACAGGGTTCATAGCAACTGTGAGAAATAAAATTCAAGGGTTTTCAAGGACTTTCAAGGACCTTACGAAGACTTTTCAAGGACCTAAAGTAACACTTTAAAGGGGTCATGAACCACTTTTCCAAGTAATGATCTAATGGCCTCAGTATCGGAGTGTACTGCCTCCCGAATCGATTGCCGCAAAAATTTCTCGAATCCGTCAAGAATCAGCGGAGTTACGGGGGTTTGGCGCACGCTCCCAGCGCTTTCTCTCTTTTCTCGTGCCGGCGAGCGCACTGGAAGCTAGACAGGGAGGGATGGCATGGGGGAAAGAAGTTACGCCAGCGCGCGTCATGAAACGCGATCGCTCTCCTGCTGTGATTCGCTTGCGCGAGTGCGGCTACCGTGTACTGAGGAGTGCGGCGCCGGCAAGTGGCGGCACTCCGCGGCAAGAAGCGCATCTGATCCGAACGCCGCTCTCGATTTACGTCGGCTATCGGCCAATAAGCATGCTATGTCTCTTGCTACGTACAGCGGACAGACGCCCCGCCCACCGACGAGAGTGAGAACCGGCCTCTGTTTGAAAAGAGGGTGCCTGGGGAAACGGCAACTTCGCGCTCCGCTTGTGGCCATTACACGGCGCGCACGACTGTAATATTTGGCAGAGCAGTTCATAGCCGTGTCAGCTTTCCGCAGGATGTGTTTTTTCAATCAGCCCAAGGGGTGCTTCATGACCCCTTTAAATCGCAGAAAAACACGCCACTTTTTACAGCATAAAAATTCATACTTTATTTCAGAGAAGCAAAAGCAAATACATTTTTACAATCAATACATATTGCACCTTGCAATTAAAACATATTGCACACACAGACACACACACACAAAGAAAAGGCCATCTACAGGTAGTGGACTAGATATTAAGTTCATGAAGCTTTCCTTTTAGCTTCTCATTCATTTCTGCAGGTTCCAAAGCCTTTTCTTTCACCATTTTTCTGAGGCTGTTTGACTTCACAATAAAAGAGATCTCACTTGTAGCTTCTGCCTGCTCAGCGTAGTTGTCAGCGCAAGCTGTTAAGTCAGCAATCGTTTCTTCAAGCTTCCGCCTCTTTACTTTCATACTGTGAATCTCTTCAACATGGCTTCTCTTGGATGCCTTTACCTGCTCGTTCATCCGTTTTTTCGTCTCCTCCAAGTAGGCCCGATAGCGGCTGTGTGCAGCTGATACAGATCTACGCAATTCCTTTGTTATTGCAACGCTCATGACACCACCAGCCTTGCTTACCTCATCACAGACAATTCGCTGCGACACGTGAGATCTCCTTGAGGTTTTCAACAGATACCTGTCGGTTGATGCTAAAACCTCTTTCAACAGACTAGAAGAAGTCGTACAACCTTCCACGGGTGCATATATGATGAATCAATCTTTAGCAGCTCAAGATAAAATTCATCCAGACTAGAAGAGTGTTTGTCAAACTGCCGCAGATTGGGCTGCTTCTCCTGCAGAAGTTCTGCGTATTCACCAAGTACCGCATCGCGCTCATGCTCATCTAATCGTCCAACTGCAATGAGTGAGTCTAGGACTTTTCTGAAGCTTGGAAGACACTCATCAGGCTTTGAGGCCATTTGGCGGGGGTCGAGCGAAGACAGGCTCCTAACCAGCTGATATGTTAGTGGGCTCTTCTCCTGAATTTTTTTTTGTTGTAGCTATAAGGAACTGTTTGCATTCCATTCGAAAGGCAAATACTTCTTTGGCGCTCACCTTTGCAGCTTTGACTATTTGTTCAGCAGCATGCCCGATGTCAACCTTCCCAGCAGACACGTGGTTACTTGGGTCTGCGAGGTCCATTTTGAGTATGCTCATCATTCCTGTAGAAGCTGACAGCACTGAGCATTTCACGAACCTCGTGAGCAGTTTCCTCAAGAGACTCTCCAGATCCCTTTTCAAAAACAAGATCAGCGGTTTGTCCAGCTGGTATTCAGTGAGAGAATAGGTTGAAGATCATTGCAATGCCAAGCGCACACTTAAGTTTGGCCAACAGCAGCGGGTCCTGGCAAAAAGCTGTGTGTATGATGCACACCTTGGTGTGTTCACGTCTTTCCTTTTTGTGCATTCCACATATTTCTTCACATCATCCCACAGTGCAATGGCACGTTCAGTCACGGCTACATTCTCAGCCCAGCGATGTGGAGCAATGTTCCGAGGGAATGTCTCTTGGCTTGTGACAGCGGAGAAATCTTCTCTGCATCATGAAACATGGCACTGAGGCTTGACAGAAGATTTTCTAGGCCCCACTTGCTGGCAACAACACCCGCCCTGTAAGCGTTATGAATGGTGTGTAGTCCGCAGGTGCCCAAATTCAAACATTGAACTTGATGGTTTTTTTGCAGGTAATCCTGCATTCCTCTAAAACACTTCAGGTTTACATTGGGGCCATCCATCGACAGCTGGACGGTTTTCTCCAGTGGCAAATCTGTCAAGGCACCTAGAAGTTTCTCCTGGAGTTCTTCGGCAGTCGAATGTCCCATGAAAACAGACGTGTAGTATCACGTCGTTACGTGCTCCGGCGTTGCGCTCCAGAACCGCAAGTGGATGTCCATCTGTTTTTTCTGTAAACAGTCGTTCAAAGACTCGTCGAAAAGAATGGTGTACCCATCAGACTGCCCCGCTTCGCGTTTCAGGCAAGAGAGAAAAAATGGTCTTAGACCATAACACACAACATACGCGGACTTCTTTTCCTCACAGGAGAATGCCTTAGCAATGTTACTATCAGGGAACATTTTCCTGAATACAGTCGCCGACCGATAAATCGGACACCGATAATTCGGACATGCTCGGTAATTTGGACAGCCGCGCGGCACCGCCGATGATCCCATAGAAGTAATGTGTAAAGACGATCGATATTTCGGACAGTTGCGAGATCTACATTCGATAATCTGGACCCTGTCCGAGACTGTCGCGCACGCCGAATCGCCAGCCATTATCTCCTCCGGCACCCGTACCATACAAAGTATGGCCTCAGAGATCAAAACGAAAGCTAATTGGTGATCTATGAGGCTTTATTTCGATCGCTACTTTATGCCTCAGAGATTTGTGATTGGAAATGCCAATCTTGGAGGCACTGGTCAACTGTGGCAAATCGGTATCGACATTGCGAACATCCTACATTCCGGTTCCTGTATCCCTGCGCTGCGGTGCTATCCCCGCCGTCCTCTCGAATGTGTCTGCGGTAAAGCGTTTTGCGCGCGTGTTCATTTTTATCTTGAGACTTGCTTTACTGTACGCTCTGCTGTCTCAAAAGATCTGAGTTAAATGGCGCGAACGGTGTCCTCACAGCCAGCGCCGACAACGAAACGCAGCAGACAGTCAACTGCAGATTTTTCGGACGCCCGATTTTCCAGACATGCTCGAAAATTCGGACGCTTTCGTGGCACAGTCACCAGCCCCATAGACATCAATGGTCAAGAACGTCGGAAATTTCGGACAAACTCTACGGCGTCCGATTTTTCGGACTTTCTGCCCAAATTGCAGGTCCGAAAGGCAATAATTGAAGCCCCTACCTCTGCCACGTCTATCATCTCATAGGTTTGAACCAGCGCTTTCGCGAGTAGACCTGTTTGCGACAGTAGTAGAGTCCGAAAGTCAGCTTTGTCGCGATGCCGAAGTGTTATGGGGTGAAGCGGACCGGAAATTCAAAGGGGCCGCTATCACGACGCCGTGCGGCGATGTCTTTATGGATAAGCAGTGGAAATGCACGGAGGCGTGATGGCGGCAGGTGGCAAACACGCCAGTACGGCTCAATCGCTGACAAGCCTTACGATAAGCATCTTCAGTCAACTGCTCGGAAGTGCATGTGGCCTGGTGCAGTTGCATGCGTAGTGCACGCATTTAATAGGCGAGAACCCAAACGCGCCGCGCCGCCATTCATGCTGCCTCTTTGTGTAGTGCGCTGCACAGATGCGTTGCCTTCACGAACGAAACCAGCTTGTCATCGTACAGCGATCACATAACATTGGCGGTGATACAGGCGCACTTGGTTGCACGTAAGCGGAAGTGCGGGCAGCAACGCATTGACAACTTTTTTAGGCCACCGGGACCCTGAAGTGTCAATAAAAGTTTTTTTTTTCTGACGCATTCGTTTTTTCAGACATTCGATAATTCGGACTTATTTACGTTCCCCGTGGAGTCCGAATTATCGGTCGTCGACTGTAAATCCCCTGTGCGGGATGATGAGTCACCATCTTCAAAGTCCACAGTATCTCCGCGTCGGTCACACACTCGTGCGCTTGGCAGACGCTGCTCACATCGGACGATGATGGAACTGGCTCTACGCGTTGCTCATTAACGGCTGGCACCATGTAGATCCGCACGTTACCATGGACCGTAATCGCTTTCGTGTTCTCAATGTGTCTTGCACTCTTCATGTGACTTTTAAGGGCAGACTCCCCCATTGATGACACATCGAAGCTCTTCCCACATGGCCTACACTTTGCCCGATGCGAGTTTGACGTACAGTCGCCGACCGTTTATTCAAACGCCGAAAATTCGGACATGCTCGTTTATTTGGACACCTTCGCGGCACCGCCACTCGTCCCATTGAAGTAATGTAAACTCACGACCGAAAATTCGGACGCCCCACAGCCCGCCGTTCGATTTTTCGGACTCGGGCTGGCTGATAGAGTGCGACGTGGAACGCCATAACAAGCTGTCAGCAATGTTTACAATATTTTTACTAGGTTGCCAGCACTTAAATGTTGCACTGGCTATAACTGGAGATCGTGCCAGTGTCAAAAATCCACGCAGCAGTTACCAATCTCGAAGGCTATGTTTGTTGGCTACATGTAACGGTTGCCTTTTGGCTTTAGCCAGTCACGTATCCATTGAACGGCTACCACGGCTAAACAGCAGGCCAAGCCAAGCCAAGCCACGGCCGGTCTGGAGGCGCACGCTCGCTCCTTCCTTTATGGCCTGCACACGGGGGGCTGTTGCTACCTATGGCCGCAATTTCGTGGGGGCGCTCCGAGCCAACTGCTCCCTAACTCACTCCCGGCCGTTGCGGAGGCTAGCGCGCGCAGGGAGTGCTCGGCTTCCGACATACCGTGGCGCTTTCTGAAGTTACTCTATATGGTATTCATGGTACCAATGCGATAGAAACATGGTAGCAAGTATATATGATGACTCTGGTAAATTCCGCTTTACAGAAGTGGTGGCGCAGGCCGCTCATAAGCCCGCTTCTGTTGCTCGGCAAAGCATCGACGCGGTTATAACACATCCTTGTTTTTTTTTAGGTTTCTGTAACTTTGAGAATAAGTAAGAGGATGAACATTGCATTTGGTTGAGGAAACGGTTTAATCATGGTTTAGGAAATGTTTATTTCAAATGTATGTGCCGGCCGTCGCTGTACTTGAAAATAACAAAATTGCACATTTTTTGTTGAAGGCATCTTAATTCATGCTTTAATATTGAATCAAATACTTCAAAAAAGTGAAAGTCACTGCATAATGGGGACGGCCACGCTGCAGACGAAGAGGAAACATAAAAAACTTTCAGAGAATCCTTTCAATGGGAAACAGAATGTTTTCCTTGGTACTACAACCATATGCGCATGGAGAACTGAAAAAAAATCACTGCTGGTAAAACCCTGTAGTGACCATCACAGTTTAAAGGAGTCAAGTCCGTCACAGCCTGATATGCTTCCGCGAGGGCTTGTGAATAAAACCGGAAGGCCTGTCATTCTTATCTGTTTTTTGTGTAGTTAATAAGAAGAATCCGGAGAAACTTCTCAGAAATAATATGAGCCAGCACTCTCGCGTGGCTCTTGTCCACACCTTCCGGACAGTCCAGAAGTGGCGAATCTTCAAGGTAAGGCTCAACAGTCAATTGCAGTCTCTCAAGGATTTTCGTTCGAGGAAGATATTTGACTGCTTTCTCGAAGAACGTCACAATTGTGTCCAGCATTGATAGTCAACTCCGGCTTTGGGTAATGTAGATCATAGGCTTCTTGCTGATGGAGAAGATGATACAAAGGACTGCTCGTTTTGTTTGTCGTCACTAGCATGGCGCATGATTCGCAACCGACATCAGTGATGAGTTTGGCAATGTAACCACCTACATACACCAAGCCTGAGTAGGCAACAGAGTTCGGTGGTTTGCGAGGAGGTTCTCGCAGAGCTGCAAGTTCCTCAATAACAGAGGCGTAGCCAGAAATTTTTTTCGGGGGTGGGGGGGGGGGGGGGGGGGGGGGGGGGTGGGGGGGGTTCAACCATACTTTATGTATGTTCGTGCGTGCATTTGTATGTGTGCGTGTATATATACGCAAGCAAAACTGAAAAGTTTCGGGGGGGGGGGGGGTTGAACCTCCCCCTTGGCTACGCCCCTGCTCAATATCATCTTCCGGAATAGACACCGCCGCTTCTTCAATGTTTTCGTCGCGAATGCCCATGTCTTTTGAAGGTAGCGCCTTTTCCTTGACAATGTGGGTCAAAGCAGCTGTGACGGCTCTTGCGTCTAGCGCGTCATTGCCCCCGCACATTGCCCTCAATTTTCCAAACAATGCCTCTATAGGATCACTGTTAAATTTCTTCGTGAGCACATAGTTTACTCCTTTTCTCAGAAGAAATCGGACTGTCTCCATTGTGGACTTTGTGGTGAAAAGCAGGGCAGTGTACGTCTCGTCTGTAAAGTTTCCAACGCCAGCAGCGACAGAAGAATCCTGGATGCGCTTAATGTAGCCTGAAAATTCATTTTCAAGCCACAGCAATCTATGCACACGGGCCTC
The DNA here is from genome assembly GCF_013339695.2 of Rhipicephalus sanguineus. Lineage (NCBI taxonomy): Eukaryota > Metazoa > Arthropoda > Arachnida > Ixodida > Ixodidae > Rhipicephalus > Rhipicephalus sanguineus. The sequence continues at coordinate 154,155,970 of NC_051180.1, forward strand.
AGGCATATTCGCCTGCATCGAATATAAGGTGGTCGGGTCTTAAAAAATATTGTTGTTGCTAGTAGCACTACGTGTGCGTCTTCTATTGCCGAGTGCCGAGAAAGGCAGACTGTCCCCACACGCACCCGTACTTCCTTCACCGCTTGCTACAACCGAAAGAAGTAATTAGCATGAGAAATTGGCCGTGCACAGCTGGTTTACAACACGAAGCGCATGCGGTGAAACGCGCTTTGGGCGGTTGGCTCGCGACGCCCTCACGCGGAGCGCGCCGTCGTGACTGTATAGAAAAAGTTCCATTGTACTCCTGGCGGCTGCTCAGGCCGTAAGGGAAGGAGTGAGCGCGCGCCTCTAGACCGGCCGTGGCCAAGCTTGGAATCTGCTCTGTGCGGCGTTTGAGGTGAATGACAGCGCGTACGAGTACGACGCGGATCCTAATTTGGACAAAGAGAGTACGACAACAGATTACAGAAGCGCTGCAACATCAACTAGACCAACGTCGTTTCCTTTTGGCGTGCGGGGGTTTGCGTTCTCAAATGTTTCTGTGGCTAGGCCTGATCTGCATTCCGAGTTTTGTGTCCTGCTCGTGCGAGGCCTGATCTGCTGAAATTGCTCCGACGCTGCCCATTCCATGTGCGCCGTTGGAACTAAAGAAATGCACCAACTACAAGGCCCTGACGATGGCGAAAAAAGTGGCGATTATTCACCAGGTGGAAGTTGCTAGGGAGTTTTCGCCGAGTTGGGCGGTGAGATCATCTGTCAGCTACTTGAACCAGCGCATGTGGACAGTGCCTGACGACGCACCTCCCACACCACAGCCATCAAATGCAGATTTAGCGTAGGCCGTTGCAGTGCTATTGCCGACCATCAGGGGTGGCCAAACATTGGCTGAAATACAGGCCGACTTGGTCGCGCGTAAGCATACATGTGTACAGACGCGCACTAACAAGTTTTTTCCGGCCGCTGGACCAATAAAAGTGCTTTTTTCTGGTGAATCCTTTTTTTCGGACTCCCGATTATTCGGACTTTTCAACGGTTCCCGCCGAGTCCGAATAAACGGTCGGCGACTGTATCCGGTGAAATCCACTCCCTATAAGCAGCAATGCATAACCACAACGGCTGAAAATTGCACTTGCCCGGCATAGTGCCGCCATCAACGACGCTACTGCGAATATCCGTGCACAGTTGCACACAGTCTCCACAAAAAAGCTAGGCTTAACTCCGTCGTTGCTGCTGCCTTGTACTGGGATCACACTACTGCGTTATGGCTAGAGAAAGGGATTGGCTTGGATGCTTTGTTGGCTCGCGCACATAGTTGCCAGGCGCTGAAAGGAAATCCGCTAAATTAGGGGCTGAACGTACTTCATTTGACGAAATTCAAGGACTTTTAAGGACCTCAGACAAATTTACGGGTTTTCAAGGACCACTACGAACCCTGGTAAAGCTCTCACGGAGGCTAGTTGGTGCGATCTCATAGCTGAATGCGCTGCTATGATTACACCAAAATACTGTTTGTCTCAGAGTGTCGTCTCTTCTAGTTGAAGTAAGAATGAACCAACACGCCCATACTTTCAGGTGAAAGTCGTGACGACAACGAACAAAAGGGGAATGTGATAAACACACATGGGAGCGCTCTGTGTGTGTGTATCCTCTCCCTTTTGTCTTTTGTCGTCGTCGTGCCTTTCACCTCAAAGTACCCTTCCAGTCCTTGTTCAAAACTTGGCAGCTACGAAGCCTACCCGACACTCATTGTGTAGGGAAGGCTTCATAGCTTCCCTACATTCACTGCATTGTGGGATTGCAGGTTACTGATGTTTTGTTGTAAAAAGATATAACAAGCTTTAAATCACACAGGCATTCACCGGGCACCCAAAATATTTCGTTGCACCGAGAATTTTTTTTCATATCTGAATTTTGCTATTGCAGGGCAAGACTGCACATCCATTTTTAAGAAAGGTGAAATTGCAAAGAAAACACACATATAGTGCCTGTGTGCGTCTATGTATGTGTGCCTTTTTTTCATCCACGTATTCCTTGCGCTGTTACAATTCTTAAAAATTCACAGGTGTGTTCTTTTCCTTTTCGCCCCCCCCCCCCCTCCCCTCACCACCATTGAGACTCAATTTAACGACCATCTTGCATCACCAATGTTGATGGGAGCGAGCAGCTCACCTTGAGGTGATCGGAAAGTGATCCCCTCTCGTGGTACTCGGTGACCAGCCAGTACTCTGTGTGGTTCAGGTCACCGTGCTTGGTGGAGCCGAGGAACGCCAGCAGGTTTTCATGCTTCATCTGGGGCATCTTGAAGATGTCCTTCTCCACCATCCATGAGGTCTTGTCCTGCATTGTTCAACGACACACCACTGCTTTTACCCCTGCCAACCATTTCTGCAGAACTCTGGCCCCGTTACGCAAAATACAGTTGAACCTAGATATAAGGAAGTACCGTATTGACACAATTGTGGGTCGACCTACAATCGTACAAATCGTACGATCAACTACCCCAAATTAGATCAACCTAAGTTGGTGGGTTGAACTACAATCAAAACTGAAACATGTACTGCCAGTAGTGGCAAGACAAACAAGAAATCGGGGACGGTACCGCACGATTACGACACTACGTTTGCTTTCCGACTTCACCCATAGCATACGGCTAATTCCATGCGTCTGTTCAGAAGATTCTGTTTTCTTTTTTTCTTTTTCGAATATGTACGTGAACCCAGCGCACACCGTCTATTGTGCACGTGGCTTTTGTATGAATGGTGATCAAGGTAAGAAGAGCTGCTGTACCGATCAGCAGCAGTACTCCTGCCAGCAAATGGTGGTGATTTGTTTAGAGGGTACCTGTAGCTTTCTTTTCAACTCTTTGAGATACTTTTTTTTTTTAACAGCCACAAGCTACTGTTGAGCTTGATTGCCGTGACGAATTGTCATAAGTGCTCCGGGCCCGCGAAACTTCTGGCGCTCATTTACAGCACTGCTCTCGAGGGCTAATATTCTTTATGCTGAAAAACTAACTGTGCGTCAAGGCATAAGCCTGAAGCTTCTGAACAGGTGGTAAGGCAGTCGCGACTTTAATGTAACCAAATTTTCACATGAAACGCCAAGCATGGAGGTTTTCACAAGATAAGGTCGAGATGTTTTCTGGAGCTCGCAATATATGTGACCAAATGTGACTGTGCAACTAGTTTCTACTCGTGACAAACGAAATGGTCATGCAGGAAGCCCACGTGTGAAGCACGAATACCAAAGATGCACTTCACAGTGAGCAGGGCCATGTGCATTTAAGTTCATGAAGAGGACAATGACTGTAGCGGCGATAAGTCAGTACAGTGAGTGTGTTAATAAACTTCCATTATAAAATGCACTCGTGTGTTTTAATCATTCAAATTGCTATGTGGCATTACCTTGCAGCGACAAAGGGCCATGGTTTCACTGTGTTTGTCAAAAAATTGGGATCAGGAATTTCCACATAGCACCCAAATTTTTAGAATTAACCAGACTGGTTCAGGCTGATGCTTTACATTATCCTGTCAAATATATGTTAAATAATACAGGACTGCAGGAATCCTTCGTATTAAGTGAGACTTCAAAATAATAGAGTTCAAATTATGAAGGTTTTACTGTAATCTCTCTCTCAAAATAACTCTAAAATCTCGCATGCCAAGGAATTTGTTAAATAAAGGTTTTACTGCAGTGCAGCGAGGGGCTCTACGGTGCCCCGCTACCTATTAGGTCAGAGGGGCAGTACCTGGGGTGGAAAGATCTTGACTGCAACAAACTGCAGCCCCCAACGCGCCTTCCACACTGCCCCGAAGCGACCCTGTGCCTTGACCTCCACCAACTGGATGGCCTTGGGTGCGAGGGCGGGCGAGGGCAGTGGGGTGGGGTCTGCTGTGGGCACCTCGGCAAAGTGGCCCTGGCGCTGCTTGCGCCGTTGCTGCCAGTACACTACCACCAGCGCCACGGCCACCAGGGCAATCAGGGGCACCAGGACGTAGGCCACCACTGTCTCGGTCCGGTAGCCACCGTGGGGCGCCAGTTGCACGGGAGGCGACATTTTCGTGGACGCTGCATTGCCGAAAGAAAATAAAAGCTCGTCACGCAATTGTCCCCATTATCCTTGGCTCATCCACATTGTTCGATGCAGGACAATGGCCTCTGTCTGTGATCAATGCCGACTCACGGAGAGAAGCAGTATTAGAGGTGCGAGTTGGGCTAGTTGGTGCGAAGCGACTTCAGACATATCTAGTAATTAGCGCAAAAAAAGACAAAGGACATGGTGAAGAAAACGCGCTGCATCCTGTCTGTTTTCTTCAACATGCCCTTTGTCCTTTATTTGTGCTAATTATGTCTGAAGTCAATTCACGGAGAGAGTCGGCCTGACTCTGTCCCGTGCCAGTAAATTTTATAATCTCGGACCGCCAATTAGTCCTCCCCATTTACGTCCACTAGGCACCCGGGTTTGTTAACACAATGCACCATAGGTTACCTATACTGTATTCTGATGTCAATGTGCAAAGTAATGCATCAGTTCTGCACAAACAAGTTGACAGCCCGGCCATGTCAACAAGCTCCCGTGCTTACATGGTCTGGTGTAGAGAATAAATTAGTCACCGATTACGACTTTATGATGCATCTACATCTAGGGTGCCTGCACAAACCTTGGTTTGTGAGAACAGGTCGCATTATAAAAAAAAACTACTTAGTTGACTCTGGCATTTGCCAGTATCCTTCAACCTTTGTTTATAACACACCCAAAAGAAATCCAAAAAATGGCAGAAGTTCAGGCGAAGATGGAAGTTTGAAGAGATGAAAAATTCTTGAACACAGAGTGTCGCTGCAGCCAACATTTCGACAAGCGGACTTGTCAGAACATTTAGCCTCGAAGAAAACAAGTTCACTTGACAAAATGGTGGCGCCAGCAAAACACAAAAATGGTCACGTGGAAATTTCACACCAGTATTCCTGGATGACATTAAACGTGCATTAATCAAAACCAACAGATAATGAAGCTGAGGAAGGTGTGGGGGACACTAATTGCACTGTTTTAAGTGTGCTGTAGTAATTATGATATAAATGCGAAGAAAGCAAAGTGGACGACAGTGGGCACCGAACCTGCAACCTTCAGATAATGCGCCAGATGCTCCCCTAATTGAGCTACGGTGGCAGACGTCCTCTCGTCCACTTTATCGGGTATTTAAGCGCATGAAAACCTGGGAGTGTTAGTCAGCGCTGCTCGTAGCCATGACGGCGAGTGTGGAACACTTTTTCTGCCAGCTAACACCACATAGCACGTTATCTTTTAACAAGCGGACAGCTGACCAATAAGTCCTCACATGCACGCACACGAAATGCATGCAACAAGTACAAACAGGCGCATGAACAAAAAAAAAAGAAAAAAAAAAGGAGAGGAAGAACAAGCAGCATTCCGCACTGAAGTTGCCGTAGATCACAAATGCTGGAGAGACCACTTACAAATCGTAGTTGAAGTGACAACGGCAGATGGCTGCAGGTTAGCATTGCACAGGTCGCCCACGCAGCAGCAGAACAGAAGCTGGACGCTCGGCTCTCGGCGCGTTTCAGCACAGTGCTGACTCTCACTGCAGTCGTGGTTGTTGCCGACCCAGCAACCTGAGCGAAAAGCGTGAAACAAGGTGTAAGACGTGATGTGCACATATTCGACAGTGGTAATGTAATTGGCACAATTAGTGTCACATTATTTTGTTAAAATTCTCTATTTTTTTTTATACACAACACAGTTCAAACAGAGGGTCCTAATAAGGTACTGCGGAGAAGTCTAGCATGCAACTGTAACTGTCATCAGCATATTTCCTGACCACTATGGGAAAGAGGCATCTTGTGAATATTGCAATTAAATACTCGTACTGCAGCATCCGAGTGCATCATATGCCCACAGGTTTCCTGATCTCTAATGCCACGTAATACTCTGCTGTCGTCCAATTGCATCTTGCTTCCCTTGGCACCAACACCTTCCAGACACACGAGCAAGTTAACCTGAATAAACAAATTAACTGCGTAAAAATTTTTATGAGTTGTTTACTTTTGACCCACCCTCCTCTAGCTTTCCTTGCTTGCTGTATGTAGAGAAACTGCCTACGAGAAATGGCGGCACTAAGAAGTCAGACAAGGATGATGGATTCTTCGAGTGCTTTCACAGGAACTAGTGTGGGTTTCTATAGCAGCTCTGTGCTTTCTATTGGACAACTCTGAACCGCACCTTTCCATCTGTCACGAGGAGAAAGATAACATCACAAGTCCACTCTGAATGTCCTCGTACCGTTGATCCACTGACTTGGCGACAAACTGAGTACTGCTACACGGGAAGCTACAACAGCCATTGCATTAGCAGTCTATTATACTAGGCCTCAGTACACAATTGCCGTTCTAAACAATGCATTCTGAGCAAAACGACACCGTCTTTGTTATTCAAGAAATCACTTTAGCTTTAGTACGAGTCTGTTGTCATGCTGCAAGCAGTAGTCTAGGGCCTAACTCCCAAAGTTTAGAGACCATCTGATGCAACCTCGCAAGTTTGTTACAGTGTAATGAAGCTGCACTTGACACAAATAAGAAGTTACCTAATCGCTTCCAGACCTATTTCACTACTTCTAGTAAGTCGCAACATGAACTCAGAGTTACAATTACATTTCCCTTGTCTTGTTGCCACGTCCCGATGGTTTCCATTGCTGTGAAAGCTATAGACTGAATGGGGTCACAATGTTGACCCCACATACAGTCGAATGCCTGTATTATAATGATTGCCTGAGTAATCAAATAACCTATGAGACAACATATCAAGGCAACCGGTCATCGTCCCAGTGGCCTCCCCGGATTCACAAGGGTGGATACATGGACCATTCCACTAACCCTTAATAGACATTATGCACAAATTCAACTTGTTTGTTTACGTGTAATGTGCCTCTTGCAATCTTATGTAAATATGTTATGCATACTAAGGGCAGCCTCTAATAAAAAAATAAAAGGGGGATGAAGTCAATCCTAGCAAAACTGCTACCTTTCAACACCTCTACAGGGAAGAACATAACGGTGAATTTGCCCTGTACACAACATAACAAACGCAGCAAGTGGAACCCACTACCACTGCAATCCATAGAAACTACTGAAGTGTAGAGTCCACAAGGATCACACGTGTGCTAATGCCAAAGCAAAGGACCACTTACGGTCGAGTACAAATTTAAAAAGGCAAAAGCCTTGCCCATGTGACCGAAGCGTGGCAGCCTACTGCCTCCTCAAACAATGAAATGGGACTGTTCAGAAAATGTTGCCATGCTTCTAAAATGCATATTTATGGGTGTAAATAAGAGTCAATATTTTGATGACTGGTTCTTTAGAGCTCTCATGATGGAACTACTACTACGGCATAAGCCAATTTGAGGCAGAAAAATAATCTTGTGCCTTCTGAAATGCTACATGTCCACCACGCTGCACGCCGTCTGACAACATTGTCACTGGCTGTCTGGTTCGTGACATCAGTAGAGAGTGTGTGCCCATTCATCATCAGCTTGACTGAAAGTATAACAAAGTATAAGCAGGGTTACAGGTTTATTGTAGACTCTGAGCGCTTTCTTTCTTTCGTCACGATGAGCGTTCCGGAAGTTGAATGCAGGGGGAGAGATGGCAGAGGGCCAAGAAGTTAGGTAACTGGGTGCCATCCACCTCGAGTATTTTCTATTCAATTGTTCTTTGAACAAGTTGGCCACCAATTTCAGTTTGCAGAGGAAAGATTTTAGGCTTTTTTTGACACGGAATTGTAAGTTCCCTGCTGCATGCAGTGCAGTAATACTTGGCTCACATGTCCACAGGAGTCTTAATTTCTGATCCACAGCGTTTTCTAACTTTCAGAAGTGTTGCGAGGCCCCTTTGTGATAAGTAAAATGTTTATATTGGTGAACAAGCTTGGTATGGTCTACTGCCACAGCTACAGTGCATAATTTTTATAATGACATCAGTCTGAGCAGCTTTGTTATAAATAAGCACCGTAAATAGGACGGGAACATGGCGGCCGGCAATGCTTATGCGAGCTGTACACATTCCTGTGACGGCAACAGTTCTGCCATTGGCCATGCATACGGCTTTAGTTGTAGCAGACGCGAGGACCTTTTTGAGTCGGCAACAGAGATGAGCACTCATTATGGACATCTGAGCTCCAGTATCAACTAATGCCAGTCAAAGAAATACCGTCCACGTGCACTTCAATTAAGTTCTTTTTCGTAGGGAGCGTCAACAGGGGATTTGGGCCAGACAAAAATGATGCAGCAATATGTTCAACTGCACTATTTTTTTTTTTTCTACCATCTGACAGCCAGGTGAGCTCAGTCCCAATAAACGAATGTACCGGAAGACACATTTTACTCCGACTGCAAAGTTTTGTTCCCGAGGAATTTGAACTGGTTTCCTTTTGTAGCTCCTTCGTGCTGCGTTTAGATAAGCGATGGCAACCGTCTCTTTCGCAAAACACGACAGCCATGAAAAACTATAGGAAGCCACGCACCGCTCTGGTATCCTGTGATGTTACAAAATAGAGCAGGAACAGTATTTTTTCCAACCGCAGTAAGATATTAAGAGAAAAGGAAGTATGTGTGGCATGCATTGTGCTCACGTGGCAGGCGCACCCCCTACTGTCATCCTGCAACGCCCACTTCCCCTCAACCACACCTCTGGACACCCCTACAGCCAGGAATGCTTTCCTCAGTCATGCTACATCAGAGGCTTATGGAACTAAAAGTTCACACTTCTACAACAGCGCTCCAACAGGAAAAGAGAGTCAGGCATAACTGCATGAAGACATTTTTTTTTATAGTAAGATTTATAACTTACAGTGCTGTCCACTGCTAAAATAAAACACCAAGTTAGTTTACAGAACTATATTGGCTTCTGGTTTTGTCTTCCAGCACAGCTTGCAAGATAAAGGGGTAAAAAAAGGAAAGAAATAAACAAATAATAATATTTAGACAGGGACAAGTGTCACAGGAGCACAATAAAATAAAAGCCTGCAGGCTTTCTGAACACTTCTGTCCGGCACACAGTCACAATAGTATTGAGTGAAATGTGCCATTAATTCCACAAAAAGTTATCTAACTATGCCCGAGTTGCTGTGCAGGCTTCTTTTACCCGAAATCTAATGTGACGCTTTTTAATGTGACACACGACATGGGAGACCTAAGCCCGGGCCGTTAATGTGCCGGACAAACAATAAAGTTCTTTCATCCATGTAGGCTTGCTGTTGTTATCACGCGCGTGACAATGTCTGTAGGTTTCGCGGAAGCAGGAAGTGGGGCGCAGGAAGCGACGACATGACAACCACACCTGATCGAGTACACTGTCCACGGGCGTATGCATCACGTACCCTTGAGCTTGACGCTGAGCACGCCACTGTTGTTCTGCCAGAGGACATAGCAGAGGTTGCCCTTCTCGTTCTCCCCGGGCCGACACTCCTCGGAGCCGTTGCAGCCCGGAAGGGGCAGGCCGTCGGCACCCGGCGAGCCTTGGCACAGTGTCTCGTTGTAGTACTCGCACCGCATCAGGCTGGGTGGTGGCCGGTCGGGGCTCACGGCTGCAGCAGAAAAATGTGCGTGGAAGTGGTCAGACGACGCTTCATACATTTTAGAAGGACGCTAAAGAGAAAGCCAATTTTTTCTCGTATTAGCAAATTACTCTTTCACAATACCAAAAACACTGCGCTTACCGCGAGAAGATGCTCGGTAAGCTAGGAAACATGCAAATAACAAATGCAAAGCCACCTTGAAGCTCCTGCACCAATCGCCAGGACGTCATAGGTTTTGACGGCGTTTACTAGGACCTACGTCGTTCCTATTATGTAAAAATAAAGTACGTTGTCCTCTGAGGGGGCCAGAGAGACTTAAAATACCAAGTTTCAGGAAATTTCATTGGGCCAATGTCGCCAAAATGCGAGAAATACACACTGGAATATCCGCGACGTCATGTGCGGATATTTCGGCGTGAAATTTAGAAGACTTTCACCTTGATTTTCTTCTCTATTATTAAAGCTATGATGGGGAAATTAACTACATTAAAGTTTTCAGGGCAAAATTTATCAAATTGATTCCCTGTTTCAATTTAGTGTCCCTTTAAGTGTGTATAGCATTTCTTCAGCTACTTCCCAGCCACTTGGGCTGACCAAACGACCGGGTATACTCAAATGACCGCAAAAAAACTCAAATTACCTCGTGCACGTGCACACAGAAATACGAGTGAGCCCACAGCACATGCACACCAGATAAACCTAAATAAACATGTTACGACAGTGGGATTTGAGCTCGAACCACTACGCTATAGGCGTGCGCCTCATGACGTGCAGTAGAACATCCTTAGGAATGTCCCATGTGCAAATGCGAGTGGTCTAACCCACAGATGTGCCAGTTGCCAACTCTGTTATACAATTACACTGTATAGCAAACTCTACCTGAACAAACTGAGTGCAAGAAACGTATGTCGTCAACAGCTCATTTCCTTGAGCAAAGTATACCTTCCTGCAACACCTTACCTGGCGTTTCTGGTTCACAGCTTGCGTTGATGAAATGCTACATTTTTAAACTTTGACAATCATCATTAAATGGTTTCTGCTGTAATCTTTTTCTTGCACGCTTTCATCACTATAACTAGTACTGAGTAATCAAATACTGAGCAGTAATTCGTAAAAAGAAGTGAATAATTGCCTTAAAGGAAGCAGGGAATCAATATTCCGTTTCCTCACATGTCATTATAGAAAAAGTTACCAGAGGGAGTAGTTGAAGCGTATACAACACAATCGCTGGCACATCTTGTAAATAACATTGAACTGTTTAAATTAGTGTAGTATACAATACCAGTGGCAACTTATCAATGCTTGTGTGTGTTTCGCGCTAATAATTTTGAACCACAATACGTAACAAGTGAAATTTTGAATGTAGCTAACTACTGTGTATGCACACTGCATTGCTGCTTTGTTCTCGTGCGGTGCATTCTATCACTCCGGCTTTGTATTAAGAGTCAGATTGATCAATGATAATTCTACATTTCAAATGAGCATTTCCCTGCATTTTCTCTTCGTAGCCGTTTCTTACGTTGCACATGTGCCAGAATGCTTGCAAGGATGCAAGACTAGTGATTTTTTTTTCACATTTTCTTATTAAAGAGGCCCTGCAACATTTTTTTTTTCGACTGCCTCCTGTAGTACGGAGAGCATGCAATATTGGATACTGAGATGACCACAAAAAGCATTATAAAAATTGATGCACAGGAACTAAAGTTATTTGTCTCTTCATAGTTGAAAACCCGGAGCACAAAGCAAGAGAAAACATTCCCTTTTGCATTTCCCTCTGCCAGTGGCGTTACTGGTTGTTTCCAATGAAGGTGTGCCTCTTGCAGAGATATACCGGAAGTCTCGCCTGGCGGTGGCCTTTGCAAAACGTTACACAGCGCAACTCATATCGTGTTGCAACTGTTTTCAATGTATAATATTTAAAAGCAGATATCCTTTAGAACCCGATAAAGTATGCAGTACGTTTTTATATTTTTTAGCATCTACATAGTGTGGCCTGGCTGGTACCACAGAAACATTAGGTGCAACTAGCGTGCCAAGCCAATCAGAGGGCACACCCTCTCACATTAATGTCATATGACCGAACATCACTTCTGACGCCAAAAATTTGCACTGTGTGTTGCTTTAGTTGAACCAGAAGGTGGTTTTTCCATTCAAATAAAATTACAACTGCTTCATGGTTGTGCTACCATATCGCCACATTCCACGGTACCAGAATAATAATAATAATAATAATAATAATAATAATAATAATAATAATAATAATAATAATAATAATAATAATAATAAATAAATAAATAATTGTTGGGGTTCAATGTCCCAAAACCATGATATGATTATGAGGGACGCCATAGTGGAGGGCTCCGGAAATTTCGACCACCTGGGGTTCTTTAACGTGCACCTTAATCCAAGCACACAGGCCTCTAACATTTTCGCCTCCGCCAAAAATGCAGCCACCGCAGCCAAGATGGTACCAGAAGCAGCTATGAAAATGATGTCCTTAACTTGAATCGCAGGGCCCCTTCAAATAGCCTGTAAATAGTGCCTAACCATATAATGCATACAACTGATCATTAGCGGTTAGTGAATGCGATGCGAATCACAGACCAAGGCCTCATAGATGTACAGCACGCTGCGGTGTTGCCCAATCTCAGGGGTCATGCAAGGAGCCAGTCATGCCAATTTTAACTGTTCTGGATTCTGTGTCATTTCTGGCATTCGGTAAAAATACTATTCTTAAACAGTTAGAGCATAAAACGTTATCTGCTTTTGCTACCTTTCGCAATACATCAATTAATATTTCAAGCGCATGATACTTCCTGGAGGCTGCTGTATGGCTGCACCATTTTAAACCAAGCTTTTTCAAACAATTCAAAGTTTTCCTGCATTCAGACCCCAAGTGGCCAGAAAGACAGAGCTTCACAATTGTTATTCATGATGCTGCCTTGACTAATAAGAGAGAGCCTGATTGCGGTTTCCAGTCTCGTACATTACCAATGTGACCACAAATGGTGTAATCATAACAATGAAAATAAATAGTAAGTAGCAATAGTGAAAGATCAAAAGCTGTAGTGTTCAACAAAGCAGTCAAGAGCAGCGAAGAGCAAAGCGGAGCGACACAATAACAAAATTTACAGGTAGAGAACAAACTTATGCCAAAACATCACAAAGCTATAGAAATGAGGATCACATAATTATGACTGCTTGCTTAAATCTAGAATATTATTGAAAAGAATTGATCACGCAGTCAGTGGAATTTAATACACATTTAACCCTTTAACTTCCAACTGAACTTCCAAAAAACGTACCAAAATCGCCAATATTTTTTTAAACTAGTCATCATTTTGTCCATGCCATTCTGATTCTGAAAATTTATTACATCATCGATTTCTGTTTACAATTAGCACAAAATTAAAAAAGAAGAAAGTGCTGTTGAGGGCGGCTTTCCCTCAATGCCAAGGCATACATTGAGGGAACATACTGAAAGCCGAAGTATTTATTTGATGCAATACATGGTAACACACTGAAAAGTGCACAGACGTTGCTTGCACAAGTGGTGGGTTATCAGTGTTGATGCGCTGCCACACACGTGCACTGCTCAGTGTGTCACCGTCATCGACAACGCCCGAGTCGCTGTCAGACACAAGTTCCATGTCGTCACTAACGCTGCATTCTGTACGGCTCCAAGAAGCACCTCTTTTTTCTTGGAGCATCGCCGCCACCGGCATTCTTCTCGCAAAGCGGCCTTATGAAATGACTGTTGCCAAGCTTAAAACATGTGCGAAAGGCACGAAATGCGGTTTTTCGTAGACAATGGTCGCCATCTAGGGTTGAAAATTGCAAGCAAAGTAATTAAACTGACAACCGTGATGCGTCTTTGGCGGCGGAAAGAGCGGAAAATCAGGCCACACGAGTGTGACTCATTGTTGCCGATATTGGTACAAACTCATGTGACGAGTACAGCTCGGGGTTGGCAGCTAAAGGGTTAATAAAACCCACATAAACCCAGGAATCAAGATTGTGTGTAACTTGGGATAACATGCAGCCAGTCCAAGACTTGGGTGAACTTGGGTGACTCAAAGGTGCCTTGTAAGGAAAGTAAAATGCTGGGCTCACTGTCTTCATGTGTGCTCTCTCTGAAGCAATGACACTTTCTGCGGCAAGAATAGCTACGTGCTTTCAGTTTGAATTGGTCAACCGATGAGGGAATGTGAGCAGGCTCGAAATAGTAATGGTAAGCTCAAATCATGAGCAACAGGCATCACACTTGAAAATACATACCATCAAACTGTCAGGTATAATTCTAAAGCATTCTATTCACATTCAAGCTAAACATAACAGCCTGCTACAAACTGGGTCTGTATTTTTTTTCAGCATTCATTTAATTTGCTACTACTTTTTCGTTGCCTGTCACGCTGACTTCATGATCAATCAAGACAGAATTTGGGAGAGTGAGTTCAAAAAGAAAGACTGACAATACAAAACCCCTGAACAATGACAACAGCATATGCCAATTTAAGTGCAAGGTTTTGAAAGGTTATTGAACCGTGTAGTTTGGCAGTTTTGGCAGAATGCCGAGCTACAAATATATGTATACTAAAGCCGGACATGCATAGCTCTATCTACAACACATAAAGTTATAAGACAGACGTGAACACCTATCTACTTAAGTTAGTCTGTGTGTCATTGCAAGACAGCCAGCACACAGAGAGCATTTGTTTCCAGCCAGCCACTGCCACATGGGAGTGCAATGAAAAAAAAGCAAAGTAGCTAAAATAACATTGCAGTTTGACACATCCTGTACAAGTAATTGATGATGCTACTCCATATTGTTACCTACCCCTCCAGCTTTCTTTTTGACATGAATACCAACGTTTCTCGACTAAGCTGGTTGTAGTTGTACACAACACTTCAGACACAAGAGGTTTTACGACACCAAACCATTATCAACAATAGTGGAACATCAAATAAGCAGGTCAAGTAATACCTTATACACATCGTAGCAGTGACAGTGCATAATAATTAACTCTAAACTGAAATGTGATGCGCTGTGAACATGTTTCAAAGCAGTGCTTAATGCTAAAAGCTTTGTGGCAGAAAATGCACTATAACTGTGCAACTAGTTGGGCAGTTGTTTTATGCGAGAATGCCTCTACAATTTCTTCTATTTCATCCACAAACAGTTGAGCTAGTACAAGCATTGCTCACACACACCATGGATCATAATGATAAAAACTTGCCACACAACTTTTAATATTAGCATAACTGTGCATGCAACACAGATTCTTTTGTTTAAGCTAAACGGAATTTCTTAAAATCAACTGTAATGACTAGCACAATTGTACTCCTTCAGCTCGATCACTTCAAGCACAGGATATCAACCACATGATAAATGTAATTACAATTAACCAATTACTTTAATTAATTACTTACAGTGCACACATTGTGAACCCCTAATGGTAGCTGGTTGATCAGCAAAGAATATTCCTTTGGAAGTAATTCTGAGGACAGCGCAAGACATAGACATTTGCCATCAATCAAAAAATGTATCGATCCACCTGATTACTTTTTAAATGATATTTTAACAACTGAAGCTCATGAGTAATGAATGCCCGTGTATTTCACAGTATACTTTAAAATAAATACGTTGAAGCTGGTGACATCAAGAATTTTTAAGTGGATACACCTCGCAAACTTCCTGGCTGCGATCAGCGAATTCCCAGGTGTAGCGTAAACTAGTTATTTAAATTTTAACTAGTTAGGTAGCCTAACACGTATTTCAGTTTCTCGTGCAAGTGATGGTTGCTGTTTTTAGAGATCTAGCTCAAGGACTGCAATTATATGCTTTCTGTCACAGATCGTTTAAACATTCCTGCATGACCTTTTCACCAGTAATAAACGAACTTAAAATCTACCAGCAGTGGCATAAACTCTCATATACAAAAGAAATAAACCCTGGGATAATTTTTTTACCTCTTTTCTGTGCCCTTCATGTTATACGTCAGTTATCATATCACCAAAGCCCGAGCGGCATAGAGTTTACACCTACGCTTAGTTTTGTAACAAGCAGCACTGATAAGACAGCTACGTCAGATGTAATAATGTGTTCAGCTTTGCAAAGCTGGTATCAAGCTGCTTTTGCGCTCGATTAACGACACCAAGACATGCCTATCTTGCAAAATTGCTGCTCATTCTGGCAATCTATAGAACACAGTGCACACTGCTCATTAAAGGGACACTATAGTGAGAAAATGAATCAGTTTAGATTGATAAACTGTACTTTGAAAACTGTAATGACATTAATTTGACCATCACAGGTTTATGAACAGAGAAAAAAATCAAGGTTAAAGTTTCATTTTAAAATTTTGCGCCGAGGTCACCGCATGTGACATCACATATTTCAAAGCGCATTCCTCATATTTTGGTGACATTGGCTCAACAAAAAATTTCCTGAAACTTGGTATGTTAAGTCTATGGCCCCCTCAGAAGACAATGTACTTAACTTTTACTGGTTAAGAACAATGTAAGGCCTAGTAGATGCCATCAAAATCTATGAAGTCATGGCGTTTGGTGCGAGAACTTCAAGCTGGTGTCGCCACCTGCATTTTCGCACGTTTTCTCGTTTACCAAGCGCCTTCTCGTGGCAAGCATGGTGATTTTGAAATTGTGAAAGATGAATTTACTAATACGAGAAACATCGTCGTCTCTTTAATGTCCCTTAAAAAGGCTCCTCAGGAAGACGGTAGTATAAATTAAGAGGACATTAATGAGAAAAACAATAGATTTCAGTCATATCTGTAAATAATACTTCCACAATATCAAAAAGACCACTTGTACTGTCAGAATATGCTTGACAAGTCAGAAAATATGTGGAAAAAAAAAATACACGTGGAGCTGCTGCCGCACCACCTCACCGTGATGTCAGATACTGGTGGCATCTACTAAAGCCTACGTAATCCTTTATCAATAACATTGAAGTACAATAATAACAATTACAATAATTAACAATATGTTTCATGGGAGCCAAAGACCTAACATGGTAAGTCTGGGGAAATTTTTATTGAGCCAATGTGGCTAAAATATGTCATAAATAAGAACAACCATGACTTCATATTGAAACTCAAGAGGTGGCATTCTGATGTAATAAAACATTCACATTCACTTTCCCTTTAAATGACAAAACTATGATCGCAAGATTAATGACAACTGTGCTGTCAAATAAAAATAATTTGTTAGTCCAAACTGATCAGTGTCACTTTTTCTTTTTTTTTTTTTTAAGTGACAGGTAATCTTTTACAAGTCACGAGATGCATAGAAGACATTTGAATTCTGGCAGTTGCCAAAACCACGACATGATTATGAGGCGCGCCGTAATGGGGAAATCCGGATTCATTCTGTCCACCCGAGGTTCTTTAGCGTGCACCTAAATAAAATCAAAGTACACAGGTGTTCTACCATTTTGCCCCGCCGTGGCCGGGAATCGAACCCGCGACATCGAGCTTGGCAGCGCAACGGGATGGTGTGAATAGACACAAGACGGGAATAACTGAACGAGGGTTTTGGTTCTGCAGCACAACTAGGCTCCTGTGGTACAATGTCAAAATATTTTATGTGAGCTTTAATTTCTAGGTGGGTAGATAAGGCGCTTTTCAGATGACAGTTTATGTTTCCGTATCTGACACTCCTGAACAGCTTTTGCATGAAGTCTAACTTTTGTGACCGGGAGGAATTTACGTAACGACACTGAAGTTTCAGCGCGAAATTTAAGACGGCAATGTTACGTCGTTTTCCTGTAATAGCCCCTTTTTAAGCTAAACGAATACTAAATAAAATAACACGGAAAGTTAAAAAAAAAAAAACCTTCACGGCCTTGGGGGTGTAGCATGTTTTCAAATGTTCCCATCTCAATGCTGCTGTCATACCAAAACAACTCATAAAGCATGCGTCAAAAAGTGTGCCTGGCGCGCACCGCTACGTTTATTGTAGGAAGAAAATAATGCGTAATCTGCGCAGCAGAGGAAATTGAAAAATGTTAAATGAAGAGCGGGGCGTAGATGTTTTCAATTCCCCATAAAACCAGCGGGAAATATCTCCAGGCGGAAACAGCGTAGTTAAAAATTTACAACTCGTTTCATACGAAGAGCCACTGCAATCCGCCACCACACCTGTATCCACCGATTCGACTTCCACGGAATTAAAAACGGGCGAACACAAAGTAAGACGGGCGGAATATCAACAGTTTTCGCGAATAGCGAACCAGTGTCAACAGCAGGGGCGTAGCCAAGGGGGGTTGGGGGTGGGGGAGGTTCAAATCCCCCCCCCCTCCAAATTTTTCACTTTTGCTTGCGTATATATACACGCACACATGCAAACGCACGCACGAACATAGAGTATGGCTGAACTCAAAAAAGTTCCTGGCTACGACCCTGGGCAACAGCAAAGTAGCTTGGTTGTTTTTCGCTATTCGCGAACAGAACTTCCAACATCGCGCCAACGCGCATGTCTCGGGGCGTGGAACAACACAAAATCAAGATACGTGATTAACACCGATCGCGCATTTGCGGTAAGTAATGATAAACAAAGGCAAGGCGTGGGAAAATTCAAGGCTATTTGCACAGCGCCTCTGGCACGACATACGTGCTACGTGATTACATCGATGCACCAACGACACCCTGCAAAAACGTAAGCCGCAGCATGAACGGGGATGATTGGGCAACAAATACGGCGCTGTTCCCCGGAACAAGGATTCGAACGCGGAAGCTTAGTAAGGTTTAGTTACATCACTCGCTTTTTCCATGCCGCTGCGAGCGAAGCGAAGATGCCTTTTGGGCACGAATACGTCAGCAGCGACGATGTGGACTCGGGGCGTTCGGACTACGACATCGCTTCCAAATGTGACCGCCGTTCAATGTGCCCTCGTGGGCATAACGGTAACACTAGCTCTTTTTTCCTGGTTACGTGGTGGACCATTCACAACGGGCTCTCACACGGCCGTTCCGCTAGCCCAGTTTCTCAAAAGGGCGCTCGCTGCCCGAAGGAGAAAAGAAATGCACACGTGACCCTTACAGCCTTGATAAACCGTACGCGAAGAAATGGGGCGATTAATACGGCGCGATCACGGGGGGCACACACGGGAAAGCAGTATCCGTATTTAGAAAACACACGCAGCCTTCCGGAACAGTACGTAGTTACGGGGAACACGACCCACACGCACGAAAAACAGCACAGCCTGTGTCCAAATCAACGTATCTGTGGAAGCTGCCCGCGAGCGATAAGGCGACCTTCACTAACCGCGATGTCGCATGAACACTACTGCCTCGGCAGACCACGTAAAAGACTTCGTGGCTCGAATAAAATGCCGCGAACGGGTCAACGTGCAGGAGTTCAGAGGTGCCAAGCGCACTAAAAGGGTTAGGAAAAGTAGCGAATGCGACCTTACCCACTGCGATACCGAAGCAGGACGTCACGAGTAAACAAACAGTCCAACGATGGTTAATCCCGAGTGTTTCGCACGGCACGCGTCGACTTCGGCGCTCCATCTTCGCTCGTTTCAGCCACATTGATTAGCGCACATCCAGAACCAAGAGTCTGCACTCGGTCGTCGACACGGTGACGGGAATGGAAACAGCCGGACAGCCAAAATATCGCTCTCACGAGCGAGTCCTCACTTCGGCTTCAATCGTCGTCTCATTATAGCTACCGAAAACCCATCTCGGCGCACAGATTACGTCGACTCACAATCGGCTGACACACCTCGGCGAGACGCAAACCTTGTCAACGTCATGACATATCACTTCGATCATCGGGAACCACTTCGTTTTAGTTTACTCGGGCTAACACTGTCGCACGCAGTAACAAAATACACAGTCCCAATATGGCGGACCTTTTTGCGCCTCCGGAACAAGTACCCGGATGAACGGCCTTCTTTTTTTACTTTTTTTTTATCTGAACGACACGGCGTGTTTTGCTCCGTACGTACGTACGCGTACGGATTGGTTTTTAAGGAGTACGGTTAACGCAGCGAGATGTCGCGTACGCTTTTGTCCCACGATGAACGATTATTTTTTTCTCGTAGGCGGAAAATAACAAAAACTGCAACAAACTTGACGTTTCCGGTGTGCGATGTTTATTTTAGAAGCGCGCTCCGTGGGGGGTAACAGACAGGCCGGCGGGCCGCCCCCCCTCCACCTTTGAGTAAAATGATTTTGTGCGGCGTAAATCCGTCGCTGTGTTTATTGATAGTTTCGGTACAAGCGCCGATGAAGTTTCTAGATCATCGAACGCCGAAGCTGTCGAGGAAATAGCCGAGAAAATGCCGCCGCGCGCACACCCAGATCTCCACGTTAAATGAAGATAGTGTTCGCGCACGATCGTGTTTGATGACTCGGCTCGGCTGCAGCGGTTGTATAATAAGCTATCAAATTTCTGATAGGTAAGGTGCTTTGCAACTTTGCCGTACTGCTCGTTACGACCCACCGCCTTTGTTTTATTTTTTAACAGGCACCGATCCTCTCTCACTTATTCTCTCCCATGTTCTCTCCACTTGCCAGCGCCTCCATTAGTTTACGCTGTTCCCGTTACCGTTTGCACCCAAAGATCGTCCCACATAACGGTAAGGTCGCGTCCAAAACTTAATTTATATACTCCACTCACGTTTAAACGACAAACAATGAGAATTTTGTGAGCTAGTTATTTGTAATGTTTACTTTAAAATTTAAAACGGGGAGTAACAGCGCTTCGCTGGCTCGGCGATTCCCAGAATCGCGAGTGAAAAAGAAACTCGCAAAGAAACAAACCGACGGCTTTCCATTGGTGCGTTCTGACATCACTTCTGCGGCGCTCGCCATTGGCTAAACAACATGATGTCAGGTCTAAGAATACGCAGACGCGCATAAAAGCGGACAACGTGCGCTCCGCGCGTCATTTTGCCGCCCGTTGGTGTCCTAAGTGCGTGAAGCCAGCGGTCGCTTCGTGCTGCAACAAGTGCGCCAAAGTAAGCCGGCATTTTGATTGTGGTGTAATATAGGACCAGTCGATTGCGGATTGTTTTTGTTTACGGTTGCGCAATTCAGAGTCAATTGACAGCTGACGTTTTACTTGCTGCCCAGGTGACTGATTGCTCGCGCTTGGCGCTCAACCCCTTCGGCACAAAGCTTCAGTTCGCAACGGATTCAGAAGTGTTGCAGCCCATCCTAGCTGGTGAGTTGAAGTGCTCAACATCGTCGATCGCTTCTAACGTGCACAACGCAGGACCGTGACACACCCTGTGGATTAAACGCGGCTGTCGATTTTGTAGTTTTTTTTTTTTTTTTATTCCCGGATTTCTATAGTTTCCGAACCTGAAGTTACTGCGAGCTTTTGTTCATCTACTTTTTTTTTCTACAGGCGACCCAAACACTACAATGCTCAGTTCTTGGTCTGTGACTGGGATGGCTAAGAACCACCACTGCATCAGTGTCGTCTACAGGGATACCACGCAGGCCGACTACGACGCCTCGGGCGATGCCATCAACCGCTCATCATCCAGGCACGCCAGCACAGGCAGCAATCATCTTGACACAGGTGAGCACCACTCGCTGCTTCACTAACATATGTCTCTCTACAGCAGACAACAACGAGAGGGTACAGCTGTAAAGCCGGCAGAGCATGAAATAATTTAAACAGCTGCTTCAACTGCCCCCGGTACATAATTCAAATTCCTGCTGCTGCCATCATTTGAGGAAGCGTTAGCATATCGAGGCATTGCCTGCATTGGTTAATGTGTTTAAATTCAATTTCCGACAGCCAAATTACTTTTGTGTTCTCATGGACAGCACTAGTAATGAGCCAAAAAGTTGCAGTAACTAAGGCAGCTCTTTACACTAAATGGTCATTTGATCTTGGGTCGCTGTTGAACTGTGCTAACAGAAGCCAAATCTGCAATCTACATTTTGCTCATTCTGTCACTCGAATAAGACATAGCAGCATGTTCACAAGGCCAGACCTGTGCACATTTTTGAGCATATAAAACATGAATCTCAGTACCTGGTAAATAGGAAGTTAAACAAGCATGTTAGTGCAAGACCTGTGTGACTCACTAGTGTTTTGTTCTTCCAATGCAGGTGATGCCTCGTTTTTCTTCGATGACCTAGCAAAGCCATATGTGGAGAGCAGCAACCTCAAGGAGTCTGCTCAGCCACCCTTTGTACCCCTGGATGACGCATTTCTATTCGATCTTTCTCACTTCGAAACCTTGCCGGTAGACCTGAACTCCCCGACGCGGATGTACAACGGTCTGGCTCAGGACAAAGTGCTCACGTCCCTTGACAAGCCCACCGCTGAGACTGGCCTTCCGGGCCAAGCGTTCTCCCCAGCCTCAATCGAAATGTGGGAGCAGAACGAGACCTTCCAGGACCTGTCGGAACTGATACAGGAGGTGAGCATCTGTCCCTGCTAGGCTTTGTACAAGTGCATAGTCTTTATGGGACAGACTTGAGATGTCGCATTCTCCTTGGCATTTTTGCTGCGTAAGGAACTATGTCATGTTAGTAGTGCGTAGCAACATCTTATCACACAAAAGGACGCAGGAATGGAACAATGACAGCACTGGGCCATTCGTTCTGTCTTGCATTGTGTAGGGCACCAAAATCTTCACAGTAGCATGTAAGCCGAGAAATGAAGCTGCCAGGTTCCTCCGATACCAAGTTTGTCTGAGGATTGTGAGTGGGTCGAAGTGGAGTTTGACATGCACGATTCCCCTTCAGGCAGATTCTGTGAGGTGCAGTCTACCGACTTGTTCGTGGCGTCCCCATACTGTTCTGATGAGAAATCTTTTTATTACCCACGCAGGGAAAGGCCCCAGCTGTTCTGCCACCTGCATCAAGCCAGTCCTGCTACACCCTGCCATCATCTGTCCCGAGCCACCAAATTTCGAGCACCAGCAGTGGCACGGTGTCGGCTGCTCCTTCCAGGAGCTGCAACAGCAGTCCCAGTACAACGAGCCAGACAACATGGCAGCTTCAGCCGCCACCAGCATCAACGGCTACCACCACCACAGCAGTGTCCGTAAAGCGACCGCTTAGTCCAGTCAGTGAGCCGGGCCCTTCTCATGCGAGTGGGCGCTGCTCTCCCAAGCTGCAGAAACTTGAGGAGCCGCCGCGATACACTGACATGCGGGTCAAGAACAACATTGCATCCCGGCGGTCGCGGATGACTCGCAAGGAGAAGGAGCTCGAGATGGAGAAGCGGGCATCCGAGCTTGAGCAGGAGAACGAGCTCCTGAGGATCAAGGTCAAGAATCTGGAAGAGCTGACAGACAGGCTCAAAAAGCACCTCATCAGCTCCATTGTCAAGAAATGAGTGCTGGACACTCGTTTGTTCACTTCTCCATATCGTGCTTGTCCACGTGGACTGCTGGACAAGTCGCATTGTGTTCTTTGCGTCCTTTCGTAGGCGGCATATGTTTTTTTTTTTCTTTTTGTCTGCCGCCATCTTAAGCTCATGCCATCCCTGCTGTCATTTTCATCTCTAACTGCCCCAAAAATGTTGAACTGGGTGTACTTCAGCCAATACCAATGTGGCGGTCTTCTAGGGGAGTAATATGTCAGTGTTAATCAAACTTCTCGCATAGTTCATTGACTCTCAAGTTTCGATGTGGGTTCGACACCTCGTTGTAGAGGCCACATTTCAATAGTGGCATAAGTTAAGCCTGCGTACTTAGATGCATGTTATTGAATCCTGTGAGAATCCGGTAAAGACCAGTGAGGAATCCCAAGTTCCACTATACATGTGCCTTACAATGATAATAACAAAAAGGGAGGAATGTCTGTTGGACACAACTATGCAAGATTAACAGTTTGTGGCACGTAGAACCCCAGAACTAAATTTGTTTATCTTTACCACATCCTGATTTTCAAATTGTAAAAGTCACTGCAAAACATGCATTGAATAATATATTCTGTAGTGCCAAAAATCTTTGTGTATCTTGCATGTCATGAGAGTATTGGTGCAGAATGTTTGAATGCAATGAACCATTGTTTCCATTGCCATCACATTAAGGAGAAAAAGCTGCCAATTGTGCCTACTGCTTTTCTGGTTCTTACTTTCTGCCCCCCTCCACCCCCTTCAATATTTAATGGCTCATGAAGTGCAGCTCTCTGCATTCTTCATCTATTCCCAGTGCACATGGTTTGTACATATCTCATTGCCAAAGTTTGAGTTGGGTGTGTGTCTGTGTGTGTGTAGTACAGACTGCTGGGCAGCTGTGTGTGATTTAAAAGTGCCTTGATTTTGCCACAGGAGTGCAATATTGCAGATGTGTTCCAAGGCACATTCTATTTGTACATAAATGTACAATAAAAAAAAGAAACCATGAGAATGTTTACACTCTTTTATTCGAGGAACTTCAAGTGTAGTTGTAGACTGACTTAATTCATGGTAAAGGCTTAGAGAAAGTAAAAGGGACACAATACTGGGCACCTCGTAGCGCCCTAGGTCTTGTGTTCTTTTGCCTGTTTTTGTTTGCTATACAATGGTTGCATCAAGTATCGCAACCCGCTAACACTAGGACATGTTGCATTGTCACTTGTCGCATGCAGTGCATGCCTAACCAAGTAGCCTGGTTTTGTGCCTTGGGAGCATCACTTGGCATTGGTTATGGTGCTTGACTGCTCACCGGTCGCGGGATCGAATCGCGGCCGCATTTTCGATGGTGTATTTAGATTTAGGTGCGCACTAAAGAACCCCAGGTGGTCGAAATTTCCGTAGCCCTCCACTTCCCTCGTAATCATATTGTGGTTTTGGGACGTTAAACCCCAATAATTATCATTATGTATCTAGTGTTCCCGACATTTGCAGCACGAATGGCGTCTGAAAAGGGGCGATCTTGCGCTGCTGCGAAAGAAAATCTGCGTCGCTCATCGTCGAAGTTTTCGCAACGCTCAAAACGCAGAGCGGCATATGACTTCACACGCGGCGCTGGTAACTGCAACCGCCACGTGGCAATGAACGGCTCGTATCCATTGTGAACGCTTGTCACGTACACCGAAAGTCTCGTAAGCTCGCCGATAGTTTACAAAGCTTCAGGAGAACTTGTTCATGGCATAGTTGGTTCTGCTTGTATGACACTATTATCACTAAAGTGACGCAAGAACGCAGGAAGGAAACAGACAGAAGAACGTGGAGGCACTTCCAAATGATTTATTTCAGGTGCGAAACCACATACGAAAACTCGCGGCAGAATGGCAGTACCAAACGGGGCGAGCAGCTTTCAAAGAAACTGATGATTGATCTCCTATTTCTCCTGAAGCATATGTCTATTACAGTGGGCCCATCTTTCGGCTGCTCTACTGAACTGCATGTCGCAAAGCGCTGCTTTGAAGCCGCTAGCGCGTTTTTAGGTTGTTGTCACGCTTACAGCACTTCAATTTTTCGCGGACATTACCGTTACGGATGTTATTCAAAGACGCTATGTCGAGTGTCAGCTTACCCTCTACACAGTTGAATTAGAAAAAAAAAATAGCCTGATTGAAGTTGGCATGACGGGCAGTATCTGACCGTCACCGTATACTTGCGCGTAACAATTTTGTTGTCGCTTCGAAGTGAGCGCGAGGTGCGCTTCAAACGCTCAGGGGTGCCGTCGCATAGCTTCACGTACTCATGGATTTAAACATGACGATTTAGGGCTAAGTAACGTACATACTTTCGTTTCCACCGCAGTTCGGGTCATATCGGCGTAATTTCGACTCGAACGCGTAGATCAGAGCCAACATTATATTTAGAGGCCAGATACGTCGCGACATGACGTGGATATCTCGAGGAATTGCGCATATTGGCTGTTACACACAAAAAAAAAAATTGATGTCACGTTTAAATATGTGAGTACTGTACATCATGCTCTATATAGCGTCACATATGCATCATCCATTATTAAGGCGAGGAATAAGCCTTAGACGCCTCATCAAACGCGAAAATTGACCGTCGGCGTCAACACGAGTGATGCTAAAAATCATCACGTGATGACGGCACACGTCATGACGTCACAGATCGCCAAAATCGGTGTCGTCATCATGACGTCACATGATGTCGTCATCTTATGACATCGTCGCCGAGGCAGCGCAGAAAGCTTTCGGAGGGGGCGGGGAGGCATCAATACATTGACTGAGAAAAAAAAAAAAGATGACTTTCGCCTTCCACTCGTCTTAGACGAATGCG
The DNA here is from genome assembly GCF_013339695.2 of Rhipicephalus sanguineus. Classification (NCBI taxonomy): domain Eukaryota; kingdom Metazoa; phylum Arthropoda; class Arachnida; order Ixodida; family Ixodidae; genus Rhipicephalus; species Rhipicephalus sanguineus. Next base: position 154,181,744 of record NC_051180.1, read on the forward strand.
TAATCGACCCTGTGAGTTGTTTTTTTTTCGCCCTGTAGGTCAAGGGACGAATCCTTTCAGCGCAAGAACAGCCCGTGTAGTATGATTCTGGGAGACCTGAATACTGATCTTAGCTAAATGTCCTCATCAACTATTAATCCAAATGATGTACTACTCTCGTGGGGATTTTATAACGACAGTGCTCGTACACGTATTACGCTTATACATTTGAGACGCTAGTAGATATATGCTCGACAAACTGAAATCTAAGCCAGGTACAGTACTAATTGATGCAAGTTACCGTTTGCAAGTTTAATTCCAAGAAGTTCCATTTGACAGTCGGCAAATAAATTATGTAGGTGACAGTACACGTTGCAGACGAAAGGGATCGACATATAAGATTTTTCCGACCTCTCGTAACGTCAGTTAATTGCATAAAAATATTAGTGGGTGACAGTGTCAACGCTATGTTTGCTAAGCCTTTCAAAGTAAAATAATATACTGCTTTACGACCGTGCGTTTTCAAAATAGGCGACAGAGACAAAAGAAATAGCGAAAACCTTCGATAAGCATGTGAGCTTGAAAAAATTTCAAGCTTGTAACGCGCTACAATGAAATTGTATATTGCTTAGAGATATAAAATTCATTAAGGAATACAAAATGAAATAATTATGTGAGTGAAAATTCGTAATAAAGCTGGTATTACCGATTGCACAAATGTGCTTACATTCATATTCACTGTTATCATTCTACCTATGTAACAAAGAATTCCTTCGGCAGAAACGCAACCTATCTGTGTGGCGATTTTTGAATGCCGTACGCTGATATCATAGTTATTCTGCCAGATATCTTGTTGATGAGTTCAATAGACTTATTATAAATCTAATCATTAGCAGTGAACAACAATGTCGTTAGGTATGTCAAGTTTAACGTACAAAATTCTATATTACTTTACGCCGCCACCTCTATACTGAGGTCAACAGCAGTATTAAAAGTTTGAAGGATCAATTGGTCACAGTGCCACTGTGGCCAATTTGATGAAAATCTCCGGACTCTCCAGTGTGCCTTGAATGGACTCGATGACCGGCCCCTTAGCAAAGATCTTAGGAGCCTGGTCGCGCAGCACACCAGCCCAGAAAGCCACACGAGCCCTCCTGCGGCACTTGAAAACAACTTCATTGAGCGACCGCCTGTGAAACTCGACTGTGTGTGTGATGTGACATGTGTCTATATTTCTCTCTCTCTCTCTCTCTTTTACTCCCCTATTCCCCGTCCCATGTGTAGGGTAGCAAACTGGACGTATAGTCTAGTCAACCTCCCTGCCTTTCCTACATTCCTTCTCTCTCTCTCTCTTGAAGGATCAATGCTATAATCGCGATGACATTAAGTCTGCACTAATAAACGCCGTTCCTGACAAAATTTTTGAGCTTGTGTAGTTACTCTACGAAAGATCTGATCCAGACGTAGGCGGCTAGATGGATAGAAACGTTCAAAGTTCGCATCTAAAAATAGGCGGAACGTGCACTACTGAAATACACAAGCAACTACAGCCATAAATGTACAAAACAAAAAAGCTTTGTTATAGTCTATAATTTGCTTAGACCGCTATAGCATTCGATTCTATCAAACACACCATACTTTTAGACGAATTCCCAATATTTGGCATACGAGGCCCCGCGATGTAATTCTTTACCTAATCGGTAGCGGCAAATAATGCGGTGTCAGATAAACAGCAAAGCACATTTGGTGTACCCCAGTGATCTGTTTTAGGTCCGATCTACTTCTTATATATCAATGACCTTGTAGGTATCCCTCGAATCACACACACACACACACACACACACACACACACACACACACACACACACACACACACACACACACACACACACACACACACACACTGCTTAAAAAGACCGCTCCCCGTTCCTCGTTTTGTTGTGTATTACGTGCAAGGCTGCTGCTCTCTATTCTTACGATGCCGAATTTTCCATTGTGACTACATTTGTTTTGTATAGAGTGTTTTCGTTTATTTATTTATTTATTTATTTATTTATTTTTTATTTATTTATTTATTTATTTATTTATTTATTTATTTATTTATTTATTTATTTATTTATTTATTTATTTGTGTGTTTTCTTGTTTGTGTTCTGCTACGTCTGTATGATAGCAATAGATTTGTTCGCCAGAGCCAGGTCGAAACTGTTGCGCTGCATGCGTGGTGGCTCCGAGGCCCTGGTAAAATGACCAAAAGTCGCCACGGATGATTACGATTGGTATTGCTGAGCTTCTTCGTGTCAGCGAATTATCGAATGCAACCACATTTAACCACTTTTCAGTCGTTGAATTGAATTGTGAGTGCTCTAATAAAACGCACAATTAATGTTAGCATCGTTAATTATGTTCAATACTGGCGTCACTTTAAAGCGCCCGCGCGAAAGCACGCGAAGCTAGCACTCCACACCGGTGGAGAACCATAAGATCACGCGCGGTCGAACGCTTCGGAGAGCGCTTTTTGAATCGGAGCGCCGCGTGCGGCAAGAATGGTTGGTTTTGTTTGTGCGGCCAATCGGTATCAAACCCAAGTCTTTCGGATCAGAAGCCGAGCACTATAACCACTGGGCCACCGTGGCGACTGATGTACGAGAAGGATTTTTTAAGAGAAACCGTAGTGTCAATCGACGTGCCCTGCGCGTGGGTGAGCCCCAAGTGCAAAACCCCATGAGCCGTGGTCGCCCTGCGGTCCTGGGAGTTTACGCTAAACAGTGAGCTTTCCCACTGCTGAATGGTTGGGTGGATGATTTGGGTGTTGGCGATCATGAGCTGACATGCTCAAATCGCATGGTAAATCGTAGCAGGGGCATCGCAATCTGGATATTGCTGCTGATATTATGTGGGATAATGAAACGACTTGAGTGCTGTTAGCGTGTGGCACACCAGACACTCTTAGGCGTTTCCATCTAATGGAAGGAGTACCTCATTTCTTGGATGTTGCACGGAAGCACAGAGGCTGACGCCGCTGCCTCGGCAATGCACTTTTCGGTGGTCACGCATATTTATAACAGTCCAGTGGGGAATGTGGCGGCCCACAATTTGCTCTTGTTGGAAAGAAAAGCATTAACTTCGATGTCAAGAGTGTGTCCCTTCAGAAAAAAAAAAGATTCCTAGTTACATGATGAATGAAGAGCAAGAGAAAAACGTGAAACAAGACGAAGAAAGCTACCGGACAAACGCATTCTAACAACAGAACCTTTATTGAAAAAAAAAAAATAAAATAAACGCCAGGCCTGCGCGGAAAGCGCAGCACAGTCACAGCGAAAGCTGGAAGAGCGGCATTTCTAGAGCCCGTTATAAACTCTCTTGTGGCTACTAATACAAGTAAACTAGCAACGCACCCACTACGCCACAAATCATAATTTTTGGGAAGTTGGGAAGCACCCACCACGACATTACTCGTCATTCTGCGGAGAAACGAGCTACCACATGTAAGGGATTACGTGCAGTTTGTTGATGCGACGGTTGATGACGATGAAGAATTATGGCTGAGCCATTTGTAATGGGTTGGAAGCTTTAAACGACCCTCTAGTTACATAATTCACATCGTGTGACGCCCGGTCGTTATTTTACCCTCCCACCACGCTATATAACATAGGTCAACGTGAAAAAGAGAGAGACAGGGAAATAACTTTATTGAGACCCTGAGGAAATGCATCATGGGAGCATTATGGGCTTCCTTGGCAACCTATAGAAGTGCACTTGCGAGGAACCCACTACGCTATAAATGGTCATAATTTTTTGAAGTATTGGGAAGGAGCCACTATTTCATTTTTCGTCATTCTGCGGAGAATCGTGGTACCCGCTTAACACCTTTAAGGCATTATGTGCACTTTGTTGATGCTGTGGCTGATGACGATGAAGAATTATGGGAGAGCCCTTTGTAATGGGTTGGAAGCATTCAACAACTCACTCGTTGCGCAATTCGCATTGTGTGACGCTTGGTTACAAAAATCGCGTTTTGTGACGCTTGGTTGTTATGTTATGTTTCTACCACGCTACAATACATCTGTTAATGTGGTTCCTTCCCGACATGAAGCCTATATAGGGTCTTTTTGCAACGCAGTTTCAAGCACCGGCATGGCTCTGAGGTAGAACATTGGGCTCCCACGCAGAGGACCCAGGTTCGTACCTCGTTCCATCTTGGAAATTTTTTCCTTATTTCGTTTTTTTTCCTTATTTCGAGCGATAGTGGTTACGGACACCGGCGGCGGCGGCGAACAACTACGGCGCCAAAAACGGCCCTTGTGATATAACAGCTTTCGCTGTAAAAAATAATAAACGTCTTGTCCAACGTTTCTTTCGCGCTCTTTCTATCCATCACGTATTACCAACTGGCCCAACAGTCTATTCATCTAAGTTATTTCTGCATACGCTCCTTGATGGTGTAAGCCGCCAATACCACCTGGAGTGAGAGAGAAGGAAGCACTTCATTGGCGGGAGGTGGCAGAGCGAGGAAAGCTGGAAGGTGAGGTACGATGAGCCGGATGAGCGCTCCGCAAACTTGTCTGTGACGTCGACAATATTCGCGGAAAGGACGAAGCTTCACAGGAAGTCCGAGCAGACGCGAGGTGCTGCCAACTCAGACTGACGCTCGTGCTTACATAAAAACCATATTGAAATATGGTTTTGAAACGAATACCTTCAGGGCTGCATTTGCTGCTAATACGCAGTCAAATGTATCTATAAGGGATCAAGACAAACATTTCAATATTGAGTTTATATTGTCGCGGGTTCTTTAGAGTTTCTAATGTTGGTGGTCTCTCTAGCATATTCCATTGTTTCGGGGTTCTTGTTGCATAATGAAACAATTTGATTATCAGCCGACTGTGCTCCAAGATTAGTATGATACGTTGACCTTACCAGCGCTACAGTACGCAAATTATATACGACACTCCTGTTTACGTATGTGTACGAAAATATTTTGACCATGCGTATTAAAAACATTTCTTAAATATTAGGGCAGCTAGTTAGATGCTATATCACTCCAGAAACGCCAGGATGCATCGTGCACGCGAGAAAGATCGAGGCATGTTTTTGTGGACCGAGGGATTGCTATTAAACTTAATGCAACTTTTCGGCGAGAAATAAGCCTATCTACATTGTCAGAAGTTGCTTAGACTAGAATGCAATGCATAATTAATGAGCGAATAAAATTAAATAAAAGCTCTCTTCTAACTCTTCCCGGAAGAAGACTATATGTTATTAAGCATTTTCGTTATTATGAACATTGCTGTGACCCGGATTTGGGGTTGAAAATTTTATATGGCGGGATTTTAAAATCATTTTCAGTAAAATTGGGTAAGTTGGTTTCAGTAAAATCATTTTCAGTAAAATTCACCACTGGAGACGCGGGTGCTGCAGTCGCTGGGACGTGCAGGATCACGTGGTCTCACCTCGTTCTGGTGAAGGGAAGCGGACGGTTGAATGCGTTGTTTTTAACCGCGATTTCGTGGCGTTTTTTCCTTTTGAACAGCCAGGGGCGTAGTCAGAAATTTTTTTCCGGGGGGGGGGGGGGTTCAACCATACTTTATATATGTTTATGCGTGTGTTTGTATGTGTGCGTGCCTATATACGCTAGCAAAATTGAAAAATTTCGGGGGGGGGGGGGTTGAACCCCCCCAACCCACCCCTACGCCCCTGTGAACAGCGTTGTTCTGCTCTGACTTCATGTGCGCGGATATCTATAACCTACACAATCAGGAAAAGTGTCGTAAACGTTATCGGCGGCACGGTACTTTTCTGCTCTGTGCCACAGTGCGCTGAGCCAGGCGTAAGCTTTCACTTTTACCCCTACCTTGCTTTGCAAGAGCATGATGCCGCTGTCACCTGTCTTTCTTTTATTGCTATTTCAAGCCCACGGTGTTAAAATGGACACCGATTACGAATATTCACATAAAAGCAAGACGTTTCGGCTCCGGCACAGCAGCCTTGTTCACAACGAAAAATGAATGCGCAAGCAGTCCGGTTATGTATGTTTTAAAATATGATGTAGGCAACGTGCGTACATGTGTGGAAAGTTGCCGTCATGGCGGTTAAGCGTGTGCGCCGTTGTCTGGATTGTCAGAGATTCAAGATAAAGCCGAGAAGTCGAGTTCCTTTCTCTTTCCGTTATCTTTGCCATATTCTAGTCTATTTCATGGCCAGTTTCTTCTGCGTGTTCGGCCACCACGTTCGATGAAACCTTCTTTCCTACATCATACATGTACTGCTTGAGTCTTTGCTGAAAGTTACCTGTTTCGCCGACGTAACTTCCACCACAGCCCGTAGCCAGTGTCACTTGTTCTTCTCGATGTTGTTTTACGCTACAGGCGAAAACGTGGCCCGCTTCAAACATTATTTCACCTTCTAACAGCGGCCGCGAAGTGTAATACTGCTTATCAATCTGTTAATGCTGGCCCCTGGTATTTTCACTGAAACACAAAATTGCCATTTAGGCCACGGTCAGCCACACCTTGCGCTATGATAATTCAAGCGCGCAAAATAATACGGCCGGCTGGCACACGGTGCATCGCAATCGAGCCCGATGGGGGCCGTATTTTCGATCACGATTGGCGCCTTCGCGCAAGCTGAAGAACGGAGTCAACTCGAAAATGTTCATCCCAATGTGGCTCAGTGGCGATCTAAAATGCACCGTGTGACAACCTTAGAAAATTCGCGCAATGAGAAGCAACAGACGGTTATTAAAATCGTGCCGCACACGAACTTATGTGTAATGTTATCTATAGCTACAACTCCGATAAAGGTTGCGATACGATAAAGGTTACGATAAATCATACGATAAAGGTTGCGGCTGCACGAAGCTCTAAGCATGCTGGATTGCTTCCCACAAAGCGGAGAAAGCGCTTGCGTCGTGCTTCATAGGGCTATGTGTACTAAACAGGAATGTAAATTTGCCCATGCCTGTCGTGTCAATCGCAGCCCGTTTTTAGATGCAAACCCACAATGAATGAAGTTGCACGGTTGCACGCATTTCTTGCAGCAAAAATATGTTTCCTTGCGGCAAGCATGCGCTAAAGCTGATTTGAAGGTTAGTTTCAATTCGACGCAGAATGATTTGTTACCTTTTACAAAAGCAGTCTGCTCGGCCCCCGTGGTTTCCATATCGGTGGCCATAGCAGACTACGCCAGCAGTCAGGGCATTGTCTAACGCATTATGAGGAATTTAACATTTTTTTTCTGAGCAGATATTTAGCATTTTGTAGAGTCAATGACCAAGCCGCAGCAGTATTTTACTGTCGTCGTTAAAGTGTAGTACAACAATAATAATAAAAAAATTGGGGAACCCTTAAACTTCGCCTTTAAGAGTTGAACGCAATAGCGAAATCCGGCCCCTAGTGCGCACTTCAATCACTAAGTGCATACTTATTAATTTGTATTGTTACACACACACGCACACAGACACACACGCGCGCGCGCGCGAATGGTACAGGTTTTTGATCTAAAGCAAGAGTCGCATGGCGGCTGCCGGTTGAGTGGGAGAGGGCTGGCGGAGCAATCCAACCTTGCACGTCACAGGGATGCCTCCGCATGGCGGCGCCACGGTATGTCCTCGCGCCCAATATCTGGATAATGAGGCTGCAAGAGCAATCGATTAAAATTCATCACCGGGGCGCCGCGGTGTCTCATTGGTTACGGTATACTGTGCCGCTCATAGGGATGTGCGACCATTCGAAAATTTCGAATACCTATTCGAACAGCGTTCTGTTCCATTCGGTACTCGAGTCGAAAAGTTTATATTAGAAATACCGAATATTTTTCGAATAATAAGCACCGACGAAAAGAAAAAAAAAAGACTCAAGGGAACGAAACGTGGGAACAGAAAGGAGTAACGTTCCTTGTTTTACACATCGAATTACCAAGATGCATGCAGCCCAAGATTTTACGGGACGATCGACGCTATATTGATTACAGGATGATGGTGGCTCATGAATATTGCTTAGTATTTATGTATCAGTTCTGTTTAAAAACTGTTGACGAAGTTCCACCTTGAATACTGTAGTTACTGCTGTATGTCAACCTGAAGTCACAAAATATTTCGGAGGGTCTGTATGCTGCTGTATACGTATAGCTTACCTCAGTTTACAAAACTGTGTGTGTGCGTGTTTTGTCGGTTAAATGTAATCGTAGTGTTCCTTTGTTACAGCTAGTGAATATGTGTTTCAGATGAAATGCTGTGGAATTATTGTGCTTTTTCGAAAATGGTTAAATTACCATTATAGGGCTGCTTTGAAAATAATTGCCTTACTATTCGAAAACTATTCGAATAGTATTCGATTCGGTTTTAAAATTCACTATTCTCACACCCCTACTGCTGACCCGAAAGACGTGGGTTCGATCCGGGCCACGGCGGATGCATTTTGATGGAGGCGAAAAGCTGGAGTGATTTCAGTGAACGTTAAAGAACCCCATGGGGTCTAAATTACCCGCAGGCCTCTACTATATGACGTCTTTTATAGCCTGAGTCACTTTGGGACGTCAAACCCCGTAAGTCAATCAACCGAAATTCGTGACTCAACGGCAGTAGCGTAGCCAGACATATTTTTCAAGGGTTTTTATATGCCATCTGTAAAAATAAATAAATATAAGAAACACGGCCTGCGCCCAAACAATATCTTAGTCATTATAATATCCTTGTCATTTTAATATATCGGTGCGGTGTGTAAAGAGCATGGGCGAAAGAAAGGTCGAAGGGAGGGGGAGAGGGGTTATGCAGCGCTCGGAAAATTTCGGGAGCCCGTTCTGCCACCGTAAAACTTCCCCGCCCCCTCGCCTTATACCTGCTGAACGAGGATGAAACACAATTCCCACTTCACGGTCGAGAGCGCGCCGCCTACAATTCCTGCGTAAACCACTCGTATCGCTCCAACAAATCACCGCCTACGATCAGACCAGTATCAGCTCGCTTCATTTGGCCACTTTATTCACGCGAAGTTAGTGGACGGGAAAAAGAATGTTTCGCATCAGAAAAAAGAAAGATAACATACAACCACTGTCGCTTTGTTCGCGTCCCTGGTGTATACGATATCATGTGCTCCTAACGAGCAGGCTGTGCATTCGCGACTTAACCGGTCGCGACCTCTGGGATTCTGGAGGTGCACTAAGTTTCTCGCTCGATTAATGGACGAATGGCTGCAGAGGGCGCACGTGCCATGCGCGGCGCTGTGCAACGCCCTCGAAAAAGCTGCGCACACGTGCCGCGTCTCTTCCTACATTTTTTTTTTTTTTGTCCACACACGGGACAGGAAACTGGTTCAAGGTTTTGCATCGCCCGTGGCAGTTGCTCGCCCACGCAAGCGGGCGTACTCACACACGTGGCTGCAGATCGCTTTGTAAGTACGTGCGAACGTCAGCCGCAAACATCGCGTATCGAAGGCAGTTTCTCCATTTTCTTTGTGCGATATTGCACGCTCGTACCTTTTGACCGCACCTTGTTCTCATTTTCCTTGAATAACGTGACGGCGATTTGAGTTGCTGAGTGGCACGTTATCTGAACTCCCCAAGTATATCGACGTCCGCAGTCCGACTCTGTTGAGCCATGCTAGCGCAACACGACAGTGAAAAGCGCAAACTTGAAGTTTGCACTCAGGAACGGCTTCTCTTTGATTACGTGATCACCTGTTGCGTAAATGTCTTGGGATGGCGCAGCGTGAATCTGTTTTAATGCAACAACAATGGCGGCCTTTCACATAGATGGCTACTGCATAAAAATCCTTCTTCTGAATTCGTCTGATGTTAAAGTTGAAAGTTGGGCAAGTTGGTATTGGCTCATGATGTTGAACAGAACAAAGGACAAGGGACAGTTGGAAAGAGAACAGGACAGCGCCTGTCCTGTTCTCTTTTCAACCGTTCCTTGTCATTTGCGCTGTTCAACATCATGATGCATGGTTGACTGCATATGGCGGGATCTTGGATGAGATCAATTAGGACACGGAGGATATGTTTAATAGTAATTTCGGGGGTTTTACCTGCCAAAACCACGATATCATTATGAGGCACGCCCTAGTGGAGGGCTCCGGGAATTTCGACGTAAATCTAAGTACACGGGCCTCTAGCATTTCGCCTCCATCGAAAATGCGACCGCCATTGCCGGGATCGAACCCGCAACTTATGGGTCGAGCAGCTGAGCAGCGTAATCACTAGAGCACCAAACATGGCTTGGAGGCCATGTTTGCAGAATGGTTAAATGACGGCTTCCATAAACGAACCTGCTTACAGTATATTTGCTCCCGGTAGACGGAGGGCGTCAAAGGCGAGATAGCTGGACAGTTAAGTTTTCAGAGGAGTACAACTCTGAAATTGATTAGGGAGCACTGAAGTATCTGACATCCTAGCGTCAGTGGAAAAAAAAAAAAATACGTTGACTTTTGGCCATACTCAGAAGGGTGGATACCGCGGAATAGACGAATTAAAAAAGGTTGGCAACAAAGATCAAGGTAATTGATTTTGTAAATAGGCAAGAGCCGCGAGAAAGAAAGTTATGGAAAGAATAATCAGCAATACGGATGCCTAGGATGAAAACAATCGCAAAAAAAAAAATAACATAGAGATTGGCAAATTCGACAGAAAACAAATCAGAAGCGAGAATTTGTATGGTAAGAAAATTAATGGACAGCATTTTGCTATTTTAGGTAAGCTTGATGGCTGAAGACAAGAAAGCATACTGGAGTATAAATATTCGCGACGGGATGGGGCATGTGTCACGCTGCAATAAAAGCCCGGAAACTACGCACAACATTGTAATGAAATAGCAGGATATTCACCCAGCGAGGCCCGTGAAAGGCGTTCATATTTCAGACGCTCTTGGAATGAAACTGGATATTTGTGAGAGAAAAAAAAAAAAGATAATGGAAGAGGTTAATAGAACCAGAATCGTTGCAGGCATAGCTGACAGCAAAAGTAAAGGTTTGTATGAATAAATAAAGAAAATAAATTTAAAAAAAAATTAGCGCGGCCTGCACCAAGTTGCGCAAACAGACGAGGTTGCCAGACTTGTGTCGCCGCCCCGCTTCAAAGCTATAGGTGATATCGATAAACCAGGCCCGTAACCAGGAATTTTTTTTTTTTGGGGGGGGGGGGGGGGAGGCACTTACTGAAAAGCTTGACTATTTGAGAAAAACGCCTATTTTAAATATTTATTTTTGGTAAAAGCGCCTACTTCACCAAAATTTCGGGGGGAAGGGGAAGGCCCTAGCCCCCCCCCCCCCCCCTGGCTACGTGCCTGCGATAAACATATCAGCATCATCAACCTAATGTGGTGTCGACGTCCTCACGAAATACTTCCTCGGCGGCTGCCAATACATCCGTGAGCTGCCATAACGAGCGGCCTTCGCTTGGCGGCTGCACTCGAAAAGGTGTCCCACGCCTCCGTCAGGTATATACCGCGAAGTCCGGGAAAACCCAGACGGCTTTGCCGCGTGTTGTCAACAAACAGATCAGACGTGCGGCGCTGCGGTCGTTCGACGCCGCTTCGAGCGACGAACACTTGTGCTGTGTCCATGACTGTATGAATTTTATATAGCGCGTTGAGCAGACATGATTATGTGTTTTTTTTAAGAAAAGGAAAAAAAAAACTGAGCACGTTTACCAGACAATCCCCCCCCCCCCTTTCCAGACATTATATGTATATATAGCGTTCGGCTTCCCCATGTGTGAGTGTGTGCATAATGCACGATATATACTCATCACTGGGCGTCAAAATTTTCGGTTGGGGTGAGGGGGGAGAGAGAGAGGAGGAGTTTAAACCTTTAAACAACCCAGTCTGGCTACGCCAATGCCAAACACACGCAAGCGAATGCAATACAACGAAATTCAACATAAACCAGAAAATTCAACAAAATAAACTGTATGAACAGATCTGCACCGAAAAACCACACTACAGTTTACGAGAACAAAGGAAACGAGCACCTAAAATAAGAACTCATTATAGAAAAATGCTGCGTACCAGATACCTCATGTGTGGAACATCCTTACAGATAAATTGAACTTCACAGCTGGCAGTGCTGCCTTAAAAAAAAAAGAAACAAGCAAATGGCTCATTAATAACCGCAGGCCTACAGTATAAACATTAACTATTTTTGTGCCTCGACCAGTGCTTAAATCGTTCATGAATTAGTGTTCTGATTATTTCATTGTACAATGTCTTAGCCGTGCATCCTCATGTACTTCGTGTTCCTCGTTTTTGGAATTTTCATTGCTTCGTTTGGTTGCGCATTTTGCCATGCGCGATCTCTTCTGTACGATTGTTTCAAAGATGTTGTGTAAACCTTTTCTTCTGTTTTTGCGTGATTTTTTATGTGTACTCTCACAAGTGGCTTGTCTATTTTCCTGAAACTGATGCATTACAAAGTTTTTTTTTTTAAGTGTGCTGAACTCGAAGCTTGTGAACTGTCACTAATTGCGATAGGAGAGGGGCCTAGGCTTGTTTGCCTTTAGCACTTGTCCCTGCAGTGAGCTTTGTAATTATGCTTACTTGTAAGTGATATACTTAAAATTGCACTGAATTGAGACGTATAATCGCGTGTAAGGATTTTGCTTGCAGTCTTTAGCGCAGATTATACTGAAGGAAACAGGTGAAGATGAGAGTAAGTTTTCATGAGCTCGTAGTCTCCTTCATCAGTCACAGAAAGCCACGAATGCTTGACTGCTTAGCGCGTGGCGTTTTTCAATGACTGCCTTTTACTTACTTATTTTTCTTACAGTACCATTTAGTTGCTTTGTTATGAACATTTTGACTACGCGTCGAGAAGATTTTTTAGCATCTTTTGCCTTGGTTTACATTTGAACCCGAGGCTATTTATTATTTACATGTTGGAATAAATGGCCGACAGCTTTGGCCTGTCTTTTCTGTTTATAGTTAATCTATTTGAATGTCGCACTGATTTAGTCTTCACGTATGTCATGAATGTTAAAGTGGTATTATGTCCCGTCGTTGAAATCCTTTTCTTTGTATATACTTCTGAGCCTCTGTAGATGTTTCTTTTTGGCTTATTTGTATAATCGTTTGTTATTACCATGATACCGTTTGTCATTACAAAGTGTCCGATTAAGAAATTTCTGTATCGTAATGTATCATGATGTATACGAACCGAAGAAACAAACCCTTCCTTGTCTTTTCTAATTATCAAAGTTTTTCCTTAAGTGCACACATCTACACAGGCTTTGCTATTTCCTGCACAATTATTAGTTTGTACCACGCTCATTTGCTGCTGGACTCTGCAGGGTGCCGAAGCTTTGTCAAGCTGCAGTTTCGGCGTTTTTTTTTTAAAGACGCTAGTCTTTCTTGGGGAATTTAAACGCAAAAATTTTGGTCCGTCTGTCTTTCTGTTTGTCTGTCCGTCACCCGATTCAGCCGCCCGGCCAAAGTTTAACCACTTGCGTAACTCCCAGCCATCTTGAACTGGTAACGCCGTTCATACTTGTGAACATTGTCGACCAAAAAAACAAATGTTAAGCATATCTGAGGCGCAACATCAGTACATAAGTATTAGGTGGTGTGTTCATTTACTAGAAAATACATAGACACGTAATACTAAAGACCCTAGTGTTTCTAAGGCTGCGTAGAAAATGCTAGTGTTTTATGGGCTGCGCTGCAAATGCGACGCTATGAGCCAGATGCGGCGATTCAGCATAGAGGAGGAGGACTCATGTAATACGGCCGGCAAACGACTATCGTCTTTCGACGACATTTGCAGCGAAGCACGCAGATACGCGGCCAATTTTTTTCTCCCGTCACCTCCATATTTCTTGTGGAGCAATAAAGTTCCTTTGATTGGCTTATTTATTTATTTAGTGATCGATTGTGGTGGCAAAAAAGAAAAATACGGAAATTTGACAGTTTTCTTGCTGTAATCTGGGTGCTTTTTATTCTGTCTTTTTTGTTAACACACATTTTTTTTTAAATCATGTGTGGCGTACGTGCCACAATTCTATTTCCTGAAGCTAGATTACCCTCACAGGCGGACGTTATTTACAAGTGAAATGAAAGTGAATATATTTATAATCGGCAAGCGTGGCTGTACGTTAACCCTAAAGGTAATTCGTTTACGGTGCATATATTGTAATTTACGGACTCTAGCGGGCCACTTGGAAAGTCACGTCCACTTGAAGCAAATCATGAGGATACGAAAAGCTTCGATACATGCGTCACCAGTGTTTGCTACCAATAGCATGGTGTTCAAGCAAAGTTTGAGCTTCGATCTATAAAAGTATTTTGGTGAAACAAAGCAAGCATAACAAAAGATTATTTCTGCCGCAAGTATGACATCGCTCAGGTATTCCAAAAAGTAATGACAGTTTCGAAAATCGTTTCATGCGGATGTGTCTTGTGCAGTAAGGTAACTGACTTTAATTAGGGCATTACAATATTTTCACTCAGAACAATTGCTTACAAAAATGGATTTAGACAGTCTATAGACTGTCTACATACATTTTTGTAAGGGATGAGCTGGAAATTGATTATCAATATTTTAGAATTGGTTAGTTATGTATTTTTAGTTCAAACGTGAGTAATACTAGTCTCTTCGAGTAGAACCTCGCTTACTGTGTAGATTTTTGGTGTATATATGGCGATTTTTTTAAAAACCCATGTTACTACATGTATACTACCATGCAATAGCTCTGAAGCTACTGGATTGCGATCACCAAAAGCTCTTCACCAGTGAACCTCATACGCACAGGTTTTATACACATCTTCATGCATTACTTCATACGCTCTATATATACGTCATGTATCATGCTATATAAATCTCATAGGCATTACGTTGAATGGTAAAAATAATACATTTGATAAAAACTCAAAGGCTATATGTAATGTGTTAGGTTCAGTGATGCGTATATCCGCATAATTCAACACTATAAGTGGTTCTTTTTCTTTCTTTCTTTCTTTCTTTCTTTCTTTCTTTCTTTCTTTCTTTCTTTCTTTCTTTCTTTCTTTCTTTCTTTCTTTCTTTCTTTCTTTCTTTCTTTCTTTCTTTCTTTCTTTCTTTCTTTCTTTCTTTCTTTCTTTCTTTCTTTCTTTCTTTCTTTCTTTCTTTCTTTCCTTTGGTTTTGCTGAACGAGGTCATTACTGTCAATACAAAACGATAAGGAACCACCCGTAAACTGCCTGCGTAAACTGACCTTGACCATTGGTCAGTCGGATGCCGTTATTGCTGGTAGTACCCACTCGGCGCGACGCCATAATGTGCATAAAAAAATGAGCCGCCTACTTTTTTTTAGCAATTTTCTTCTCTGATTTTATTCATTTTTTATCACGCATTAACCGATCTCCGCGATAGCAACAAAATTTGGCCACTATCCAGATATAATCCAAGTATTACTATCGTTCTGCTATATTAGTTTGCCATCCGGTTCACGTTATCATCTTAGCGATCTACCACTTAACATCTAGAAGAGTGTAACGTGCAGTTGCAAATGCCTAGGAGTGACAATAAAGAAAGAACCTTTCTTGGAATCAGCGTATTGACAACGGTTGCTACTCGGCTTCAGTCTACAAACTTCATTACTTATAACCAAACTTCGAAAATTTCCACCTAACGTTACACTTATTGGCTACTTATATATGTACATGACCTATAGATTACGTATTCTATTACTATTCTGGATCCTTATAGTAAACTGAACATTAAAAAACTTGATTCAAAGAAAAGCTGTCAGCTTCATCTACTCTAAATATAAACACACGGATTCTGCCGCTGAACTTACAATTACTAGCTAATAGTTTAACTGCCCGAGTCGAGAAGCAGAAATTATCATTCAAACTTTTAAAACTATAAGTAAATTAATCACACAAATAAAATGATAAAAGTGTTGGCGGAGCGCCGCTCGGACCACTGCCGAAACACGAAGAGGAATATAATTGGAATATGATTATAATACAATAAGATTAATGAAATCGTTACATCATTCCCTCCCAGCTTTGATAGAAAGCCGAAGTCTATTCATAAGGCCTTCAAAGCTATTCAGGAATTTAAATTTTTAAAAATCTTTATATTGCCCCGCTGGCTGTGGAAGAGCAGAATGAAGGAGTGCGTGGCTGCTGTGGCCGAATGTAAACAGCCGTTCGTCTGCTCAGCCCTGTGCGAATTTCTCGGTGAGGCACGAAGAATTCCTTGTTAACTTATTCCTGGACAAAATTTGGTACTCCAGAATTCCTTTCATTCGTTCATTGTTTCTCACAATGTTGTATTATTCTGCTCCTTATTCCATATCGACAAGTCATTCTTAAATTTTCGTTTATTCTTTTGGCAATTGATTTATTCTCATTCTTTAGCTAAAATTTTTTTTTTAAATATCTTATTAACCGCCGGTTTCATGGCCGATCCCCCGTAGTGGGTAAGAGCCAACATAAGGAACAAGCGAGCGAGAAAGCAAGCAAGCAAGCAAGCAAACAAGCAAGCAAGCAAGCAAGCCGCTCGCTCCGAAGTGACCGCTTGTCGTTTTTTCTCGCGACAGACTGATGGTGAAGGTGTTGACAAGCGGTTCTACGACAGGTGGTTTACATGCTTTTGCAGACACGACTTTAGATTCCGAATAGAGTCAGTGAATGCATAACTTTAAAAATTAATCGCCGTTTTAAATTTCGCGATAGGCAACGTATTCTTGGCAGAGAAATTCATCTTGGTCTGTTATAGTTTCGCACTTTTGTTCCGGGATATCCATCATCAAATTCTGCACTCGGTACGCAAAGTTTCGCACTCAAACACGAACGAAAACTTACGGCGTGCGACTTACAGGATATACTTCACTAACGAAAGTTGGACGAAGCTAATGGCAACGGCGCCCCGGTGACACGAAAGATGAGGGAAAAACATGAAAGATAAGAATGATAATAAAGAAAAAATAGCAAAGAACACATTCGTTAGCTCTGTTTCTTACAGTTAGCTCCGCTACATAATGAGGCATCCAGGATGTCCTTATGTCGGGGACTGCCGCGGCTATCAATGCACTATTAGCATATCGAGCGTCAAATTGTGTGATCGAAGATCTGGGAACAAAAGAACAGAACGGCCGGAGCAAACGCCTCCGAGTGCGATTGTAAAATTTGGTATAAAAATAAGTATGCATTCTATAGTCGAGAAATCGGAAAGTGTTGATTATGACGATTTTATTATTTGCTAATAATTGTCGACGCCTCGCGTTCACGAAAATTGCCTTCTCCGAAATACTGAAACCATATCTGCAAGCACTGCGTAGCTAGAGAGATGGATAGAGAGATGGAGACTTTTTAACATAAATATTAGACCGGAATGGCCCCTCGTTGAAAAGCCGGCGTGTGGTTAAGAAAATCACGTGACCTCTCTAGCGTGACTCGAGACGCCTAACTACTCGCTCACTTTGCGTAAGTAAAAAAAAAAAAGGACACGCTTATATCACGTGACCGCGTGAGCTCCGTCTTTGCGGCGTTCGCTTGAGAAAAACATACACAAAGCAAAGGGTCGTTCTCGTGTTATAAAGTACTCGGTAAAATACCGTATTTATTCGAATCTAAGCCGATGTTTTTTTCGAAAAAAAAAAAAAAAACGATGTGCGAAAGTGGAGGGCTCGGCTTAGTTCGAGTACAATGATTAAGTCTTTTTTTTCTTCCGGCCTTGCGAATTTCGGGGGTCGGCTTAGAATCGGAGCCGGCCTAGATTCGAGTAAATACGGTAGACACACAAGGTGGCTTTCGCCTTCGAGTCGTCCTAGGCGAATGCATACGGGACCCTGGGACTTTTCCTTTTTTTTAATTGAAGCGACCAATACATTCCCTTCGAAGGTCATGTATTCATGTAACTAACCTCTCCACTTCGGTACGGGTCGCGATTATTCTAATGCGTATCGAGTATGAGAAATTAGCTTCCAGTCGCAGTGCGTACATAGTAGTTATAGAGAGAAACAGAGAGAGAGAGAGAGAGAGAGAGAGAGGAGAGAGAGAGAGAGAGAATAAAAAAGCAATACAAGGCGACTAACCACATGCTTATAGCTCCATTGCGAAAGTGAATGAGTAATAACGCGTCCTCCCTACTTACAGCGCTACAAAAATAGGCTGTCACGCAAGTTGAAGCAGTGAGGGACCCCGTGCACGTGCCGACACTGTCGGAGAACTGGTTTGCCGGGGAAAGAAATATCACCGAGCAAATGGGGGGCGGCGCTCGCTTGGTTGAGCCGTCGTGTGTACATGCGTGCGATGGCGTTAGAACAGACCGAGTTGGCATGCATGTATACAGCCGCGAACAAATAAAGCGCGGACGAAGCAATTCTTACATGTAAATAATGCGATAGAGCGCGTTCAATGGGCGTCAGGCTACAGGGCTTTCTTAACTCTTTCGTGACCGCGCCGGTGACCCGAACGCGCCGCTTCTATCAAATAGTTGCACCATCTAGCACATTCTGTAAGCACTAATGTTTCGTTTCCTGAATAGTTAGTTTTTTTTCCCCCGAACGGCAGCGATTTTTAACAGCGACTCAATGGTCGCGGTTCGCTTGGTTTGTTCGCGAAAATGGCAGACGAAACGGTAGTGAGACCCTCTCAGAAATCTTGTTCCTTCAACAATTCTGTTGAGTCCGCAAGCGATCTTTTTGCTGTTTCTAGCAGAGGTGATTCTGAGGATGCTGTGAAATCATGGAAATATAGTTCGGATGATAAAAAAAACCGTAGAATGAGCCCGGATCGTAGTCGGGTGTTGATCAGTACGTTACGCTTTCTGGCACATCGATCTTTTACTCCGACTGAAACGTCGCGAGGATGTTCGCACTAGAGGTGTGCACGGGCTCCGGGTAGCCCGAAAGCCCGAGCCCGACCCGGCCCGCGGGCCGGGCTCGGGCGGGCCGACGTATTTTCTCCTCGGGCCCGGGCCGGGCTCGGCTACTTGGAGGTTTTTATCGGGCCGGGCTCGGGCCCGGCGCAAAGCCCGACTCAAGCCCGAAATATAGAGAATGAGCGGGAATGTTTTCTAGCAAGCACGCATTGCAGCGCCATTTCCGCGACCCCCCTATTTACCGCTTTTCCTTTCCATTCGCTACTTTAACAAAAGGGGAGCAGGTAAAGCACTGCCTCTGTTGCACACCGACAAACAGAGAAGTAACACCACCTGAGCTAGTGACGGCGCCACACGTCTGTTCGTGTTAGATTTAATGCCAAACCCCATATGAGTGAAAATGCACGCGACAGCGACGAGCGACCCGACGTAGATCCACCTTCGTGTAAGCTGACGCTTGCATGGGCATACGCCATACATGTGACGGCTTTGGCGAGCGAACTCCATTTTTGCTGACATGAGGCCGCCTACTATATAGCAAAAGTGCCGCGCTGTCGCAGGTATGCAATGCGAATAAAATTCCCAAGCTTGCCAGGCTCGCAAAAAGATATTAGCAATTCCGGCGACGAGTGCAAGCAGCGAACGTAACTTCAGTTCGGCGGGCTACATAATGCAAAAGCGCCGCACTTCGTTGAAGCCGGAATCGTTGGACTGCTTGCTGTTTTTGCACGACAATTTGTAATCCGTGTAATAGAGACTGTTCGTCGTGTGTCGTTTGATCATATTCGATATGCTCAATAAAATACCAAATTACCGGAAAACGATGTTTTGTTTTCGCAGCGAACCTTCAAAAAGCCGGGCCGGGTCCGGGTTTGTGTTTTCGTACGTCGGGCCGGGCGGGCTCCCAGCCCTTTGCCGTCGGGCTCGGGCGGGCCTTCGACAGAGTCAGCGGGCCCGGGCCGGGCTCGGGCTCGGAAATACGGCCCGTGCACAGCTCTAGTTCGCACCATCATATTTTTTATTTGTAGTGTCTCAACCGTATATGGTAAAAATTTGGTGACATAACCTTCAACCAGTACAGAATAATCTTCAGCCCAAGAAGGCTACCCGGGCGTGATCTCAGAGTAGTGTTGCGCAGTGAATCGATATGTGTGGCAGGGAAAATCGGCGTCTTGGGCACCTTTTTCACAGCTGAGGTAATAAACAGGATTTGTGTTCACAAAAATGTGTGTGCGTGGTTGCAAATCCTGTAGAAGCAGTCTTATGCCAAGGGTGATGGTTCTTGGGAAATGGTCACGGCGGCAGAGACTGTGAATTTCATTTGACTGCTGATCTATATGGGCATCGTCGAGCTTCCACGACTACCCCTCCCTAAAACGAGCACATTCAGAACAAGTCCTACCAATTGAAGAAGCGGAGAAAATACAAATAGTGCCAAGAGGACAAGAAACTTGACGACTGGACGAATGCCACTTGTAACGCCTGTTTTACCCAGTGGCACACTAACCTTAGAAAAAGATTTTTTTTACAACTTAGAGCTTTCAGACATGGTTCCACCAATTTCGATAATGTCAGGCATTGAAATGTGAAGACTTCTTTGTAGCTTACAAGTTTAGAATAGTTTTATTGTGTGCGGGGAAGCCATGCTTTAGGATGCCTGTGCTACCTTTTGGTATCTGATTTTTTTTTTCTGTGCTGCTATCTAGCATAATTTGCTAAAGTACCTATGATTCAACAGCATGTTTATTGCACTTCTCAATTATGTTTATTGTATTGCTGTGTTTGAAAAACTTCTAGAAGGAAAAAATATAACCGTGCAACCTGATGGAATAATGCAGGTTTCACTGGGCAAACAAAAAAAGTTTGTAACTCATACGCTTTTTGAGCTAGGTCATTCAAACTTTCCTCTAATATAGAAAGCTGTTGAGTGAATATTTGTATATCTGAGATTATTTTTCGTTTTTTTTTCTTTCATTTTGGGAGCATAACGTGAAAAATGTTCTATGCAATGTTCAATAAATCTAGCTTTTCATAAATATTCTTACATATTATGAAGAAACTGCCAAGTTCAGCCTAGTTCTTTTTCGCCAACTGGCAACCTTGTATTTTTGCGAACTCGCTCGGCAACGAGCATTCTTATCAAAATAAATTTAGTTCTTTTGTTCATCCCACACGGAGCAGTCGGCTCTTTCTTGACCTGCGATAGTTTCCTCATAATTTGGTGCCGAAACCCGGGAAGAAGTTTTCGAACTTAATCACCAGATCCGCTGGAAGTCCATAATTGAGAAAGCGGCTTGGTGGGGCGGATTTGGGAGATAATAGTTCGTTCCGTGAAAACATCCCTGAAGAAGGTCTTGGGAAACTGCTACTGCAATTGCGAGGAGCTCACGACAGTACTAATTAAAATCGAAGCTATCATCAACTCTCGACCCTTGACCTACGTCTACAAAGACGCGAACGATTCCGAACCTTTAACACCGTCTCACTTCCTAATAGGTCAGAGACTGGCCATTCTTCCTGACAGCTTCTACACCGCTGAAGTAGCTCAGAAACCTGGTTAGTAACCTGGTCAACTCACTCGTCGCTGGCGCTACCACCTTAGAATGGCCGACCAGTTTTGGCGTAGGTGGCAAAAGGAGTACCTGACGAGTCTCCGATCGGCACATTTCGCTGTGCCGAATTCGCCAAGAGCACTAAAGCAAGAAACCACCGTCTTAGTTTACGAACATCATCTACCGAGGCAGCTCTGGAAAACCGGAGAAGTGGCCGAAGTTCATCTGGGACGTGATGGAAAGATCCGATCCTCTGTGGCGCGCATGTCGAATGGAGTCGCTTTGAGAAGACCAGTTCAACTCTTATACCCTATTGAATGCACGGATGAATGACCAGAGGCTCATTCCGGGGGGATTATGAAGAAATTGTCAAGTTCAGCCTCTTTATTTTCGCCAACTGGCAACCTTGTACTCTCGCGAGCTCGCTTGGCAATGGGCATAGCTATCGAAACAAATTCAGTTCTTTTGTTCATCCCATACGGAGCGCAGTCGGTTCTTTCTTGACCTGCGATAGTTTCCTCATATTATACCTTAATATGAATTTTTCGAAGTAATACCATTAAAAAGTACAGTCACTTAGCTTCATGTTGATATATAATATTGCAGTGTATCTATCATATTATTAATAACAAAAAATAATTACTCAAACATACCAAATGTGGCCAATTTTCCCACGGCCACGAAAGGGTTAAGGAGTAAACGCTCACAGGGTCCATTCACCTAAGACGACTCGAAGGCGAAAGCCATCTTCTTTTTCTTCTCACTCGATGATCTGATCCTGCACCGCCATGCTCCGAAAGCTTTGGGCACCTAGCGTGGTTTTGCACTGCCCCCATGAGTGGAGGCACTTCGTTGATTTTGCACTGCCTCCGTGATCGGCACCCCTTTGACCAAGCTACGATGTCGTGTGATGACGGTATCATGTGACGTTGCGTCAGGTGACGTCACGTCACACCAAAGTTCATGACGTCATGACGACGTCACATATTTTGTGATCTGTGACGTCATCGTGGCGTCATGTGATGATGTCACCACGTGATTATGATTTTTTGCAAAGAGGGAGGTGAGAAGGCTTTCACCTTCTCACCTCCCTCTGGGCTCTCTTTCTTTTTCTTTCTTTATCTCTCTGTCTATTTCTTTCTTTGTCTTTCTATCTTTTTCTCTCTTTCCGTATATTTTTATCTTTATCTTTCTTTGTATGTCTTTCTCTCTCTCTGCACTGGTTCTCCCGTCCTTTCCTTCCTCCTCAACCTCACTCGCCTTTCCCACTCCTTGCTATACTATACTACACTATACTATACTATACTATACTATACTATACTATACTACACTATACTATACTATACTATACTATACTATACTATACTATACTATACTATACTATACCATACTACACTATACTATACTATACTATACTATACTATACTATACTATACTATACTATACGATTATACTATACTATACAAGTCTATGCTAGGCTCTGCTAGCGTGCCTGGATAGCTGAGTGGTTAAGACGCTAGCCTTCGGATCGTGGATACGCGAGTTAGAATCTCGTCTCGCCAAGAAATGTTTCCCCTCAAGAGTTCTTTCTTTCTTCTGTCTTTCTTTCTTTCTTTCTTTCTTTCTTTCTTCTTTCTTTCTTTCTTTCTTTCTTCTTTCTTTCTTTCTTTCTTTCTTTCTTTCTTTCTTTCTTTCTCTCTCTCTGTCTGTATTCATTCTCTCGCCCATCAGAGTTACTGCATCCCGCGCCGGACAAAATCGGCGTACGTGTTCTGCGAGCGAAGAAGACGATGACGAAGAGAGCGCGTGCCCCTTCATGATGATGATACTTTCTGTTTTCTCTGCACGGACTAACGGTCGGCTTAAACAGCCGCGCTGTTAAAACTCATTGCAGAGTCTCGATCGCCTTCGATGAGATATAACGCTGCTATCAAGAACTATGGTCACTCGCCATGGTGGTCTAGTGGTTACGACGCTCGACTGCATGCTGACGCGAAGGTCAGGGGTCGAATCCCGGCCGCGGCGGCCGCATTTCGATGGAGGTAAAGGAGTCCTGACACAAAAATTTTCGTTCTGCGTTTTTTTGCTGCAATGTGTTGCTGAGGGCCTGTTCGTCATAACACGGCACATCGTTTGCTGCAGCGGGCGACAGATAATTAATTACAAGCTCCTCATTACCGACACAGCCTCAGTTTCGGTTTGACAGAGCTCCAAAAACGACAAGCCGCCGGGTGCAACTATCACTACCTAGCGAGTGAAACGCTCGGTCACGTGAGCACACAGAACAGTGACGCATTTCCGCGCGGTCTGTCGTCGTCGGGCTCATCGTCCTGATTTTCTTGCGGCGGGGATGGAAGAAATTTTCGACGCGGCGAATCACTTCATGCAGGTTTGACCCGCTGGCGAGGAGCGATTTGTCGGGAAGCGCGTCAAAGCAAAAATGGCGGCTACGACGTCATCATAACTTGTACCGGCTGCAACGGTTACGTAGGGGAAGTAGGGGGGTCACCTCGGGTCACCTCCGAGGTAGGGTGGCTATCCGAGGGTGTCAATGCACTAGGTGCGGCCTATAATGCTTGGTCGCGCTCGCGAACTTCAAAATTCATATAAAATACCTTCCAAGCTTTATTCGCTGTCGATATTTTGCAGATGGTACATGCACGTACACGGGAATCGATCCAGCAGGCTATCTCGGCCGCGAAATTTTGTGTCAGTACCCCTTTAAGGAACCCCAGGTGGTCGAAATTCCCGGAGCCCTCCACTACGGCGTCCCTCATAATCATATCGTGGTTTTGGGACGTTAAACCCCTGCAGTTATTATTATGAACTATGGCCACCATACTTGACACACCTAAATCCAGGCGTTCAGCACAAGTATTTTAGCAAGCTTCCGTGCAGTTACAGATAACTCACGGATGACTCACGCACAACCAGCAGCGCACGGGAAAAACACGGCAGACGCCAAACAGGAATAAATATTTACGCTTTCAGATGCTAGCCCTCACTTTTGTGATAAGGAAGAGGAACTGATGTAATAAAAACAAAGAAGAAAATAAAGAAAAAAAAGAAGCATGTGTGATGTGTTCAGTGATATAGGTGCACCACTCGAAATACATGCTTAGCTTTTTGCCGAACCTGTTATGCCTATTTGTAAGGCGCGTTTATTTGTGATACTGCGTAAGACTAAAATATAGGCGCGTTTCTAGACAGAATGATTCTCGAATTATTGTTGTTATAGAGGCTTATACGATCGAGCGTCAAAACATAGAATAAATGTTAATGCAGTCAAAAGAAATTTGTTAGCCTGGTTCGGGCATGAGCAGCAGCAGCAGCAGCAGCAGCAATATAATAATAATAATAATAATAATAATAATAATAATAATAATAATATAATAATAATAATAATAATAATAATAATAATAATAATAATAATAATAATAATCAAACGTTTATTTAACGTGCCCAGGAACAACCGTAAGGTCTTTGTACTGGCGCAAGAAAAAAAAAATCAAAAACAAAGGCCAACATTCATAATAAAATATCAGGGATAAAAAACGTTATAAAATTGCACATATAAAACTATGCGCAGGCAGAAAAAAAAAATGTCAACAGTGTACGAGGCTACGTAAGTACAGTGCAAAGCTCGGAGCAGAACAACGACTGGGAGCTGTGAAAAACATCAAGCTCTAAAAAGTGACCATTGCAAAGACGTTGTATTCTGCCAATGGTCGAATGTTCACAGAGGCAGACGGTTAGATGAAAAGGTCTATTCTCTCTGGTCAGCTAACGTGGAATTCGGAAATTAAGACAGTTGAGCAGTACAGGCCAGGATATGATACCATGCACAAGCTTGTAAAGAAATAACAGATCAGCGCGATTTCGTCGGCAGCAAAGTGATGGCAATGATAATAATCCAGCAGCGTTAGAACGAGATCCAGAGTCATTTCTAGCGAAACGACGGTTGTAAATGCTTAGGATTTTTTTCTGGACTCGCTCAATGGCGTTGCTGCTGGAATTAAAAATGGCATTCCAGATCACAGATGCATACTCAAGTTGAGGAAGACATAGCGCGGTGTACAATTTTCGGAAGGCATAGGAGAACGGAATTCTCTAGACATTCTGTAAACATAGCCTAGGGTGCGAAGACACCGCAAAGCAACACGCTTAGCGTGAGCAGAAAAGTGTAAGGTGCTATCAAAAAGAACACCTAGATCATTGATCTCACATACCTTACACAACGACACAGAATTGACAGAAGATAAAAATTGCACGCTAGATGTTTTACGAGTGAAACTCATTACCTTGGTTTTTGAAATATTTAGGGAGAGGTTATTGCTCCTGCACCATTCAGAAAAAGAACACAAATCAGATTGCAGCAAGCGACAATCGATAACTGAATGAATTTCCTTAAATATCTTTAAGTCATCGGCATACAAAAGGAAAGAATTCCGAATGACAGAAGAAACATCATTAACATAAAGTAAAAGGAGGAGTGGGCCCAGTAGCGACCCTTGAGAAACCCCACTAGTAGCTTTGTACAAAGAAGACGTTTGACCATCAACGGCAACATAGCATGATCTATCAAGAAGGTAGCTATGGAGGAGATTCACAATTGAAGAATGAATATCAAAGTGTGCAAGCTTATCCACAAGCAGCGAATGGCTGACAACGTCAAAAGCTTTGCTAAGGTGACAGTAAATAGCGTCAACCTGACCTCTCTGCGAAATAGGCGTGCAGACTTGCATCATGAAACTGGCAAGATTAGTGACAGTTGAGCGGCCAGCGAGAAACCCATGCTGATTCGCAATCAATGAATTTTTTTACTTCAAAAGACAACATTTTGTGAAGAGCTAGCTCAAAGATTTTGGATGCGGCACAAAGAAGGGAAATAGGGCGGTAGTTCGAGACGTCACTTTTACATCCAGACTTAAATACTGGGAAAACACGAGCAGTTTTCCACATGCTAGGAAAAGTTGAAGCATGCAGACACTTATTAAATATGGTAGTCAATACTGGTACAAGTATACTGCCATAGGTTTTTAGTATGGCAGAGGGGATGCCATCTGGGCCAGCTGAAAAATATGGTTTCAAGCGCTTAATGCATTCTTAAATGGAATCTTCATCTAGCGACACAACATCAGCTGTGCCAACTGCATTAACCTGTCGACCGTTACTAGCTACACAGGCTGGAGACTTATAAACAGATGAGAAATGCATGGCAAAAACAGTCAGAAACGGCTTGAACTTCTACTCCATTTGGGTCCGGTATCCTGAAGGACTCGTCACTTTTGCTCGACCGTTTGCGCACTGTGAAGAAGCACGTAAAGGCGACCCAGCGAGAGCAGACGACGGAGCGGCCGATCGCTGGAAGCAGAGGAAGAAGAAACAGCTCGTGCTTAAGAAGCGAAGAAAAAGGGCTCGCGCAGGCTAGTCACTCTTGGTATCACGGCAAGTAGAAGTTTCTTTCACCAGACCACGCTGCAGAATTCCGAAGTTGAATTATTACTTACACAAAGCTGGACTCAGCGCGTCTCCGTTATGTCAGTTTTGCGGTGAAATAGAGACAATAGAGCATTTCTTTTTTTGTTCTGTCACCGGTATTCTAATCAGCGAAAAAGATGCCTCGTCGCTCCCCTTCAAAAGTTAGGATTACAAATCAATGTTCCGCAAATTCTATCATTTGGTGGCATTACATTAGGTTATAGCCACAGGGAGGTCCACTCTGCAGTGTTTGATTACATACAGGAAACCAAAAGACCATGCTAGTTTATATTGGCTTATTTTCAGTACTAATTCCAACCGTTGTTACATCCGTCAAACATCACACCTGATAGACTGACTGTGTGCTCTGCAGAATTTTCAAGTATTAGTTCGTTTTTTTTAAATCTATTTTAGTAAAAAATGACAACGTTTATCTTTAGCCTCAAGTATTTACCTC
Source organism: Rhipicephalus sanguineus (assembly GCF_013339695.2). Classification (NCBI taxonomy): domain Eukaryota; kingdom Metazoa; phylum Arthropoda; class Arachnida; order Ixodida; family Ixodidae; genus Rhipicephalus; species Rhipicephalus sanguineus. The sequence continues at coordinate 154,209,008 of NC_051180.1, forward strand.
AAAATCCTGCCGCCCGGCTCTTGGCCCATCTCCCTTTGGGGGTAAGCGCCACTAGTAAGAGGTCATCATCATCATCATCATCATCGCAACACGGTCGGAACAGACCAGAGGTCGAACGAACCCGCATTGACGAGCGGGGTTCGCGCACAGAGGCGCCTGTCTTCGGGACAGCGAGCGCCTCACGTTCTTCACGTCGCAAGATCTGTTCGTGGCCTCCTGTGTCGGGAAACCCGCATCTACGCGCGTGGTTCATCCTGCCGGGCGTCGTCAGGACAGCGAGCGTCGCGGGATCTCCGCCTGGAGCTGAAGACGGCTACCGTCGACCGAGTGGTTGGTCGCCCACTCGCCCCATGACCCTTGCTGCTGTGACTTCGCTACCACGCCCGACCACGCACGACTACGTCACCGCCGGGACTAGCAGCCCACTACTTCCCGGACTCTATACCACCGCCACGTGGGACGATCGACTGCAGTTGTACGTCCTCGCCTTATGTATTTTAGAGTGTGTGTGTGCCGTCCGAATATAATTGTCGTTTGATTTTTACAATCACCCAACGTCTCCTCCACCTGCAACGCGTTGCAGATGGAGGCACCGCGTTGCAACGCGGTGCCTCCAACGGTGCAACGGTGCAACGATTTCGTCGGCAATGAAGTGATGGCAACGATAATAATCCAGCAGTATTTGAACGAGATCCACAGTGATTTCTATAATAATAATAATAATAATAATAATAATAATAATAATAATAATAATAATAAATTCGGCAGATTCCACGCTCTGTGGCAATCGGTTTCATGCGAAGCAGTCAGTGAGTAGCTCTCCATGCTGCGTTTTTTGGCTTTGAGCTAAGCGTTACGAGTTGGGTAGACGTGTTTTTGTAAGTGGAGTAGTTGTGTGCACATCGTGTGCTTACCAGGCACGTACGCCGACTACGATGGCGTTTAAAGGGTAACTTATGTTTTGGCGTAACGTGAGCACTCGTGTTAGAGCACAGACGTCAGTATTATCGAAACGAAGTGCACTTTACGGTGCGATGATGTGAATATCATACGAAACTTTCGTTAGCGTATTTCTCCGGGGTCGAGCAACGCTTGAATATAGCTTGCCTAATCATAGGTATACATATCTAATGTTTATTAGACTGCTCTAAAAGCGGAGTCCACACTGGAGCCACAACTGACGTTAACCCGACATGACCACTGTCATGTCGGGTTAACCACTGTATCATAGGAGTACATATGTAATGTTTATGGCCCTGTTATAAAATTAGATAGCCAGCACTGCAACTACGACTGACGTTGCACCGACATTACGCTTCATCTATGGGTCTTTTTCCAGTGCAGTTTCAAGCCCTGGCGTGGCTCTGTGGTAGAATACCTGACTGCCACGCCGAATGCTTGGGTTCGATTCCTGCTGAGATCCTGATTTTAAAGCGTTACTACTAGGCGCCCGTTCCTGCATTGAGCGGCGTCGCCGTCGGTGGCGTAACCGACAGGCATGAAAAAGTAACCGACAGACATAAGAAAATACCCTGGACGAAATGCGATTGGAACCCGGCCCCTCTGCGTGGCAGACGAGCATTCTACCACAGAGCCACGCTGATGCTTGAGACTCATTTGCAAAAGGAATCGCGTTAACCTAAGTAAAATAGTGTGGCAGAAGAGTAAAATAACAACCAGTCATCACACAATGCTAAGAATGGAAGCTTGAGCGAGTCGGTATGCGTTCATCTTGGTTGAAACAGCGCTTATGAGACGACGACGAAGTAAAAGAAAGCACAGGACAGCGCCACTACAAAGTGCTCAGCCATAATTCTTTGTAGAGCGCGCGCAGGAGGAACTGAGAGCTACAACATCTCTGGTTAAGAACTGTTTATTGTTTCCCAAAAGTGCGAGCAGGCGCGCGGGGCGATGCAAAAGAGAAAGAGGAGAAATAGGAGAGGAGCGCGGTTCAACTTATCCCCTGTCTTCCCCGCGCCGCCCGACCGGCGGCGGCGGCATAGCAGGAGAGTTTTTGTTTTGTTTCCTTGCGATGCCGCAGACGCCGGCTTCGGGGCGCGACGTAAGAGGATGCGCTACAGAGGTTCCTCCCCCCCCCCCCCCCCCCCGCCCCAAGTGAGGAAGCCACTTCTTCTTCAGTGGTTATTGAGGAAAGGAAAAAGACACCTAATTTCTGTCTGCCTTGAGGCGACACGGCCCAGTGCCTTATAGGGGTGGGGGGGATGGGGATAAAAAGAAAAGTAGAAAGAAAGGATAGTAGAAAGGGCACAGCAGACGGAGAAGAAAGAGATAGGAAAGATGGGTTGGGAGCCGGTCACAAGAGTTCAGGGACGGGACCACGATCGGCTAGAGGCACGATGCACGTCGGCGACGGAGCGGCGAAGCCCCAGTCGTTGAGAGGCGCACGGTATGGCGGACGAGGCAACCGTCACGAGGCGTCTACGGCGAGGGGCACGAAGTACGTCCTGAGCGGGCGAACAGGGCATCGCGGTACACGTCCGTCTTTCATGAAATCCTCCGAGCAACTCGCCACTGCGACGAACGATTATGGTGTATCCAGACGACGGACCGACCCGCGGGCGGCTGAGACACGTGACAGTAAGAACGCGAGCGGCCCGTCCGCTTGCGCCATACACACGCGCAGTCCGAAACGGGAGGAATAAAGCCCGGACCGAGTGCAGTTCCAACCGCAAACGATGCTGCGCGCGCGTCTCGAGAGAGAAACCGCAAGTTCGTAGAGCCGCCGGCGCACTCGGCTACCGAAAAAAGAAGGAAAAAAACCTGTCTTGTTGACACCCCACCCCTCCGAGCACGCGGCCCGCAGGAGAGGAGGGGGACGGACGGTTCGTGAAAATGTTTTCGCCATTGTTGGCCCTCCCGATCCGCGGCCCAGCTACGGACTCCCTCAACCGGAAGTGGAGGGTCACGTGACGGCGAGGCCGCGGGCCAAAAGAGCGGTTTGGCCCGTCGTCTGGATGCACCATTACCGTTGCTGCGGTCAAAGTGGGCCCCAGTGAACCCTGAGCGCAGGACGGGATGTGGGTGAGGGACAAAGGGACAGAGGGGAGTGGGGCACAGAGAGGCAAGACGCCGGAACAGAAGAGACCGCGTTTTCACTGTACGCTGGCTTCAGCCAACGCGATCCATTCATGTCCACAACAAAGTTCGATGGGAGGCGCTCCAGCACGGGGAAGGGCCCGAGGTAATGAGGCTGCAGTGAACCACGCACAGGCCCGTACCGCACGAACACGTGCAATGCTCTTTCCAAGTCTGGCATGATGTAAGCTGCCCGGGCTTGGTTGGGGCGCGTCGGTTGCGGTCGAAGATTCTGGAAAGTTGTGCGAAGCAGGCTCACGTATTCGCTGGCTGTAGGAACGCTTGGGGGTGTTCTGGCGTCGAAAACGTTGCCGGGGAGGCGAAGTGTGGTGCCATAAACAAGCTCTACTGTGGCTCCCGAGAGCTCTTTGTATGCGGATGGGATGCCCAGAAGCAGGGGCGTAGCCACGTTAGGGCACACCGGGCCCGTGCCCCCCCCGAAATTTTTTTTTTTTGCCATAGCATACAGAGCAGAAAATGTCACTCGACCACATCTGCCTGCTCGTCCCCACTACAGATCAAGGAGGTGCCCCCCCCGAAAAAAATTTCTGCCTACGCCCCTGCCCAGAAGAGTGAGGGCAAGTGCCTCGACCCAATTGTTTCGGGACCCGTGCGCTATCAAAGCCGCTTTGAGGTGCCTATGAAAGCGTTCAAAGAGGCCGTTTGTTTGGGGGTGGTAAGCAGCTGTTCTCAAATGGGCCGTTCCGAGGAGCTTTAGAAGTTATGCGAAGAGCGATGACTCAACCTGACGGCCACGGTCAGTGAGTATTGTTGTCGGGCAGCCAAACCGTGCAACCCAAGTGGAGACGAACGCCTCTGCGACTGTGGCTGCCGTAATGTCAGCAAGCGGCGTTGCCTCGGGCCACCGGAGAAAGCGGTCAACGCATGTCAACAAATACCGGTGGCCTTGACAAGGTGGAAGCGGCACCACCGCGAACCGTTCATCAGGTTGCAGGAAACGGCGGGGTGGCGGTACCGGGTAGCAGTGAACTTTAGCACGCTGGCAAGGTGCACACGCGCGTACCCAATCTCGAACGTCCGCGTTCATGCGAGGCCAGACGAATCGAGCTGCGATGAGCTCTTGCGTTGCTCGAATTCCAGGTTGGGTGAGATGGTGCAATGAGTTGAAGGCTTGCTTGCGAAAGGCGACGGGTAGAAATGGCCGTGGTGTGCCTTCTGAGGTGGAGGTATCACAGACAATGGGTACACTTTGAAAGGTCACTGGCTCCAGTTGCAGGGAGGTCGTCGATTTGCTCAGATATGTCAAGTCCGGACAGCTCTCTTGCGCTGTTGCGAGCTCTCGGAGGTTGAATGGAAACGAGGCTGTCGAGCTGTTAGCTGTTCGAACAACTGTGCGTGACGGCGTCCACGCGGCTGAGAGCGTCTGCCGGGGCGTTATCACAGCCGCTGATGTGCCGAATGACCGTCGTAAACTCCGATATGAAGGAAAGCTGGCGTACCTTTCGTGGCGTGTATATGGACTCGGAACGACCGATGGAGTAGGCCAGGGGCTTGTGATCGGTTTAGATAGTGAACGATCGGCCTTCGAGCAAGGGGCGGAAATGGCGCACGGGCAGGTACATGGCGAGGAGTTCGCGGCCGAACACACTGTAGCGGGTTTGGGCGGGGCTCATACGTTTCGAGAAGAAGGCAAGGGATTGCCAGGCTCCATCAACTTGTTGTTCAAGAACCGCTCCCATCGCTGAGCTGGATGCGTCGGTCATGAGCGCCATTGGAGAGGAGCCGGTGGTGTTGCACATGCTCTTCGAAAGACGAGTTTGCTACAAGCAGGTCGTCTACGTAGGCAAACATGAACGGTAGTCCGCGTGTCACTGTGTCACTGAAGCGCTGTGAAGTTCGCGCCGCATTTCGGAGTCCGTTCCGATGAAGCGGTTCTGTCGAGCAGCGCTCTGGAGTTCCTCGTAGGGAGCTGCCGGCAGGTTCGTCCTGAAGGAAACCAGTATGTCGGAGACCTCTTCTGCTGCAGCAGATGGCAGTTGCACTGACGACGTGGTGGAATTTTTGAAGCTGAGATGTTACGCGGCAGATGTGGAACTGCGATTTCACCTGCATGAACCAGACGATTGGGTTGCGCTCCCGGTATTGTGGCAGGCGTAGGGATACCGCAGAGACTGCGTCACCGGGGGCGTCTGCAGTGATGGAATTCTGGCCGATGTTAGGAAGATCTGCCTGATCTTGTGGCATGGTGGTTCCAAGCGTCAGTTGTGCGTCCGGCTCTGCGAGGGACATAGCTCTAACTTGAATTGAGGGCGTGTATGCAACAGTGTCATCAAACTGTAGAGCGCGCGCAGGAGGAACCGAGAGCTACAACATCTGGTTAGGAACTGTTTATTGTTTCCCCAAAACGAGAGCAGGCGCGCGGGCCTATGCAAGAAGGAAAGAGGAGAAATAGGAAAGAAGGAGCGAGAGTTTACAACGGGCTCTAGAAATGCCGCTCTTCCAGCTTTCGCTGTGTGCTGCGCTTTCCGCGCAGGCCTGGCGTTTTTTATTTTGTTGTTTCTTTGCGATGCCGCAGACGCCGGCTTTGGGGCACGACGTAAGAGAATGCGCTACATCTTCATCGTCATCAGCCACATGCAGCATCAACAAAGTGCACATATCTTACATGTGCACCTACACATGTGTAGCGGGTACCTCACTTATCCGCGGAAAGACGAATAATGGCGTAGTTGGTGCTGTCCTACTTCACAAAAATTATGATTTATAGCGTAGTCGATACCTTGCGGAAAGCCAAAACTTCAAACACAGTTGGCGTTGCCCCAGCACGAAGCTGCGCTCAGAATTCGCATTAGGTAGTATCGTAATTGTCGGTGAATTTATTGTTAACGCTCTCGCATTCAAATTACCAATGTCTGTTCTCGCCGTTCATGGGTATATATAAACTGTCAATCACCTGTGGCACATACCGGCATACCGCAACCCGCGGTATACGGGTATGTGCCACACGTGTCTGGAGGAAAGGATTTGACGACGTACACGGCAAGATTTTTTTATGTTATTCATGTCATGACTAGGCGTTCATATTCGTCAAACCCTCTTTCCCTCCCAGGCCAATTTTCATCATCATCATCATGATCATAATCATCATCATCAGCCTGTCTACGCCCACTGCAGGGCAAAGGCCTCTCCCATGTTCCGCCAATCAACCCAGTCCTGTGCTTTCTGCTGCCACGTTATACCAATTTTGGTCTACACCAAATTAAGCCAGGAGAGCTCCCAGACGTAGGCGGCTAGATAGATAGATAGATAGATAGATAGATAGATAGATAGATAGATAGATAGATAGATAGATAGATAGATAGATAGATAGATAGATAGATAGATAGATAGATAGATAGATAGGAACGCTCAAAGTACCCTGGGTTTGCTAAGAAATGCTTAGCATTTAATAATAATAATAATAATAATAATAATAATAATAATAATAATAATAATAATAATAATAATAATAATAATAAGAAGAAGAAGAAGAAGAAGAAGCTTGAACATAAAGGCTGGACAGGCACAGCAGGAGCGCCATCTGTCAGAGCTTTGTCGCTGTTGATCCCGCACCTTCAATGTTATGGAGTCGTATAGAACAGATTATTTTTACTCTAACACCCCCGTTTAAAGCATACATAATCTTGACCCCAGTTGTCATCTGTCGGCGAGGCCAGCGTAATGGTTACGTCACAGCTGATGGCGAGCGAACACTGGCGGTCATCATGTGATAAGAACAGGCTGGATGCTAGCGTAACAGTCCGTTCCACGTAATCATCAGCCCCCCAGCAAAGATGGCTGCGCCCTGCAAGCGATGAAAAATTCTGGTCGATACCAACAAGGCCATATGTTGACTTTGTTACATTTATTACGTGCGCCCGATGAGGAGAATGGGCCAAGCCCCTCAACTGGCGCCTCTGACGAGGAGAACGAAAGGGCCTACATAAATGCTTTTGTACTGCCCGTGGCATTTGTTCCAGCATCATCGGTATTTAAGCCTAACCTTTCGATCTACGAACCTGGTACCGTATCGCTCAGCTTTTTGTGCTCCCTGTTAGCCATAGGTCGGCAAAAAATGCGGAGCTCACTCAGACTCACTCACGAAACATATCTTACCCTCAGGGCTCACTCGGACTCAGACTCACCAAACTTTTCCTCATCCGGACTCACTCGGACTCAGACTCACTATAATTTTTCTCAACCGGACTCACTCGGACTCAGACTCACCAAAGTTTTTATTCTCTCGAACTCACTCAGACTCAGACTCACGGCTCGATCTGAGTCTGAGTGAGTCTGAGTGAGTCGACTCATGAGTCCATTAGCATTTAATTATCCTTTTTCTACCATAATGTCAATGCTCTTTAACGCCAATATCTCGCATAATCGGTACGCTACTTAGCACCTTTTGATCTCGTACCTTCAAATAAGAGTTATCTGAGTTTGCAGTACAATAAGGACCATTTTATTGAAACGCATGACTCACACGAGATATTTATATCAGTAACTTTCCGTGAACAAGTTTCCGGGGGGAGGTCAAGGCACCTCCCCCCTCTCCCTCCTCAACTCACGCCTCTGATCAATAAATATTGAGCTGACGTATGAACGGTAGCGCGTTGAAGTATGCGGGAGTATACGGGAGTATAAACGTGAGCTGACATAGGGCTGATAGTAACGCTAAAGTTGAGTAGATAGGACCATAGGTCGGCAAAAAATGTGGAGCTCACTCAGACTCACTCATGCAATATATTTTGCCCTTAGGGCTCACTCGGACTCAGACTCACCAAAATTTTCCTCACCCGGAATCACTCGGACTCAGGCTCACCAAACTTTTTTCCAACCGAACTCACTCGGACTCAGAGTCACAAAAACTTTATTCACCCGGACTCACTCAGACTCAGACTCACGTCTCGATATGAGTCTGAGTGAGTCTGAGTGAGTCGACTCATGAGTGAGTTTGCCGACCTATGCTGTTAGCGACTAACGCAAGAGTGTCGCGCGGTCGTTGTGACACTTGGTGATAGGCGCGCCATATCGAAACCTCTCTTCTCCTTCGAGTTGCACTTGCATTTAAAGGCGAAAGCCATAGACGCCTTATCAAACGCGGACGGTGACCGCCGGCATCAACACGACATGACGCGGAAAATCGTCGTGTAATGATGTCATCACGTGACGGCACCATGACGTCACAGCTCACCAACATTCGTGGCGTCATTGTTACGACGTCAGGACGTCACAGCTAACCAACATTTGTGGCGTCGCATAAGATGACATCGTATGATGATGTCATCACGTGACATCGGCGCTTGGTCAAAGGCGGGCCGATCTCGGAGGCACTGCAAAACTATGGTAGCAAGACCACGCGAGGTGCACAGAGCTTCCAACGCCTCCAGTACCGGAGGCAGTGCAAAACTACGTTAGGTGCCGAAAGCTTTCGGGTTGTGGGAGATCGATACAATCGACAGAGAAGAAAAAAGAAAAGGAAGGAGAAGAACGCAGCTTTCGCCTTCGAGTCGTCCTACGTGAATGCACAAGGAACCGTGTGACTTCTTTTACTGCGCACCTTTCGCTCGAAAATTGCATAAGTACAAGCGAAATGCGCACGCGATATGCACGGAAGAATAATCAGGTGCAATAACGCTGATAGGTTGCGCTGTTCGTCTGGTGCGCGCTATCTTTGCGACGATATGGGTCTGGCGTCACATGCCAAGAAACGTTGCGTCACGGAAGGGCAAGAAAAATGACAAGAAACTCCTATCCACCGTCAAAATTAATGTTCGCAGGTAACTGGACATCAGTAGCCTTTCGATGTTTCGTGAAGCAGGCACGTAGGCAAGGAGGGGTCCAGCCCCCCCTCCCCCTCCCCCTCTCCCCGCCCCCGAAATTCGTGCAGCCTTCTATATTCTCGGGTGACTTTTTTCTCTATTGGCCATGGACAGACTTTCTTTTGAACAATTAGGCGTTGACCCCCCCCCCCCAGAAAAAAATAATAAAAATAATAAATTCTGGCTACGCGCCTGTCGTGAAGCGTTACTGTTCATTTCACGGACTTTCCGAGTGGTCAGCCGAGGTAGGCTCCCTTTCTGGGCTGGAGAGCTGAGGCATAACCACAAGCAGAACTTTGGTTTGGCCGAGTTGGTTGATGGTCGAACGTTTCGGAAAACATGCGCTAAATAACAAATCTTGCGCATAACCACCAGATATGGCCAAACAACTGTCTAATGCAGTATCGGTGCTCTAGCTCACCCCTTTGTTACAGGTCCACCCTGGTATCAGCGAGGTAACGGGTGAGCGATGTTTGCGAGTCCGCGATGGCGCCGGGACGTTGGCGACCGGTGTCATCGGCGTTGCGACTTGGTCCTGGTTGCAAGGAATTTTGTGGCGTGCTCTCCCACGCATGGAGCTTGCAGGCGACTCTAGAGGGCCCTCCCTTCTCGAGCGCCCGGCGACCACGTGCACCGCCTCGAAGTGTGAAAGTGTATGGGTTTGCTGGTATCTTATATAATGTTGTCGCGCGGCAAGGACAAGGAAACGTGGCAAAAGGAAACATCTGACGGCACACAGCGTTGTCGCTGTGTGTTGTCAGGTGCTCCCCTTTCCTTTGTCCTTGACGCTGCCACGCTGCTCATTCAACCAAACACGTTAACGTACCAACTCGCCCAACTTACCGCGTTAATCCAAAGTAAGGGAGCGCGATGCAGCGTTGAGTACGTGAGGCGAGGTAGGGGGTGGGTATGAAGGAGTGAGGACATCTATGAAAGGAATGGCCGCCTTTCGAGGTGAATGCCCATTAGTGGTGCAGAAATATCGATGCTACTATCGGTACTGTCGATAGCCGAGTCACTATCGAACTAGCGATGATAAAAAATACTATCGATAGCGCTATCGATAGTACAGTCGGTGGTACTATCGACAGTATAAAATCAACAGCGCGAACTCATTGCAGCATAAGCTTGGTTCCCCGCGCGCGTGGTATACATAGTGGAGCCGGAGGAGCAGGCTGAAGGGCAAGAAAGTTGACATGCTTGTGTTCTTAACCAGAGTGCTTTACTGACACATGAACATAAAGCCAAACTGTTCAGTTCTGGCGGAAAGGAAGCCGTTACGTGTGGTGGAACTGCGCGGCTTCAAATTTACACTGCATTTTTTTTATTTCAGAGTGAAAAAAAGATATCAAAAGGACTAAGTTTGTTAATTTTAAGGTAAACTGGTGCTTTTGAATATTAATTTATTGTTGGACATATTCCGCAATTTTCTCTGCCAAAATAATTCACTTCTCTCTCAAAAAATTGCTGATAAATTAAGCGAAGCTGATAGTAGGCTGTCGCAAATATTCTGGCAATATGGCCGGCCAGCAACATCATCATTACTCACACCACTATCAATAGTGTTGTCACGTGGTTGCGACGGTGAAGAATGCTGCAGCAAGACTGGGTAATACACAGCTCTTTATTTGGGCGAACTTGTGCCCAGAAAATGAAAACTCAAAATACAAGCGATAAACGCTGCGCACTGATAGCGGCGAGAACAGTCGTCAGCCGTCGAGCAATCTGCCAAGCGGTAAAGCGCGTCAGCTTTTATGCATGTGCTATCGAAGATTGCAGCGTTATCGCTAAGCTCTCAAATAAACTTGACTATTTGCGTCCAGCGCATAATCTAAACAGAATGATCTCAAACAATCGTGAAGCTTCTGAAACATTACGGCGCGGTCTGCGTCAAACGTTGCTAACAGTCTTTGTGGGTTAAACCCTAATACAATAAAACAAAGCAATAAACATGCGTGGAAGTAATATCGCTAGTAATATTACCGATGGTACTACCGATTGCACTATCGATAGTTTGTCGATAGTAGTACTATCGATAGATTGTTTACACTATCGACAGTTTCAAAGAAACTATCGATGCTGTCGACAGTCAATTTACCGATAGTCCTGCATCACTAACGCCCATACAAACCACAGCGGTGGTCATGTGGTTATCTATCTATCTATCTATCTATCTATCTATCTATCTATCTATCTATCTATCTATCTATCTATCTATCTATCTATCTATCTATCTATCTATCTATCTATCTATCTATCTATCTATCTATCTATCTATCTATCTATCTATCTATCTATCTATGTATATATGTATGTATGTATGTATGTATGTATGTATGTATGTATGTATGTATGTATGTATGTATGTATGCATCACTAACGCCCATACAAACCACAGCGGTGGTCATGTGGTTATCTATCTATCTATCTATCTATCTATCTATCTATCTATCTATCTATCTATCTATCTATCTATCTATCTATCTATCTATCTATCTATCTATCTATCTATCTATCTATCTATCTATCTATCTATCTATCTATCTATCTATGTATGTATGTATGTATGTATGTATGTATGTATGTATGTATGTATGTATCGACCAATCGATAAGTCAATGTGCGGTCCTGTTTGGCTGTAACATTAAGTTCGAGGGCGCGGGCTTGATTCCACGACACAGCGGCCGCATCTAGATAAGGACAAAATGGAAAGAAAACGCATGTGCTTAGATTCAAGTGCACGTTAAAGAACTCCACGTGGTATAAATTTATCTGGTGTCCCCACTACGGCGTTCCTCATAGTCATATCGTGGTTTTGACGCGTAAATTCCCAGCAATAATCAATCAATCAATCGATCAATCATTCAATCAGTCAATCAATTAATTAATTAATTAATTAACGTGCCCAGGAACAACCGTGGAAAACGTCAAGATCAAGAAAATTAACATTAAAGAGACTTTGTATTCTGTGAACGGTACAGTCTTGGAAGAAGCAGGCGGGTACATGAAACGGTCTGTTCTCTCTGGTTAACTTACGCGGAATTCGAAAATTAACACAATTGAGAAGTACAGGGCAGCATATGCTAACATGCATGGACTAGCTTGTAAAGAAATAAGAGGTCAGAACGATTTCGTCGGCAGTGAAGTGATGGCAGTGATAATAATTCAGCAGTATTTGAACGAGATCCAGAGCCATTTTTAGCAAAGCGATGGTTATATATGCTGAAGAATTTTTTCTGGACTCGTTCAGTGGTGTTACCGCTGGATTGAGCAATGCCATTCCATATCACGGACGCATACTCAAGTTGCGGAAGGCATATTGCCGTGTACAATTTGTGTAGGGCCATGGGATACCTTAATTCTCGAGATATTCTACAAACCAGTGATTCCACTCCTGCGCCAACTGCGCCAAAGTGCGCCAAATTGTATTTACTGCGCCATCCTGATAATATCGGCGAAATTTGCGCCAAACTGCGCCAAAGTCTCGGGTTTGGGGGCGTCTATCACCGGCAATCGCACCGCCGGCGCGTCAGAACATCTGCAGCTCGATCTTGGGGCTGCCAATAAAGTCGCAATCATGGACCAAGAATTATTCCGCTGAATAAATGGCGCTCGCGCGAGCGTTCCGAGTAAGCCACGATGCCATGCACGGTGCCGACGCAGCTTCTGTTCTACAAGTCGGCTCGACAGCAAAACGCGCTCTCCGCAGAGGCTCGTGACGTCTAGGCCTATCGGTAGCGAGAAAGTGCGACGGCGATTCATCGGCGGACGTCGTCTGTTCCAGAAACGCTGCTGATAGCTCGTTTCAAGCGTCGCACGGCACGTAAGGAAAGCAATGTTCAGTAATAACTACATGAGTGCCGCTAAAATGTCTGTCACTTCTGTTTCCGGACATCGCGGAATGAAATCTGGGATCGGTCGCAGTAGATATATGGGACAATATCGAATTTTCCTTGCTTCGCGTTTATGGAAGAGCACGCGAACGGTGGAAACGCGTTGACACTTTTCCTCAGATATACTTTATCCATGGATCTTCATCCAGAACAGCTTTTTCGTAATTCCTTCCGCCAGCACGTCCGAGTTTGTAATCACTCTGCGGTAAATACCCCCTAAAAGGCCCTGCCCTTTCGGGCTCACGTGATAGGGTTCCAATTCGAATTTTTTGCTTGCTTTTTTAAAAATGTCGTCTCACTAGTAAAATCATATCTCCTGGTTGGAGCAGCCGCAAATGCGCAGCTGTCAGTAGCGGGCCCGTCGCTTACGGCCCACAGTGAAGCGGCTACGCCATGTTACACGTCCGCCCCTCCCTTTCGGGGGTCAATAGTTAACGGTTAAAAAAACTCAGTTTCGCTTAAGAGCGAAGCAATGAATGCGATACCAAAAAATTGTATTGTGAAACGAAGTAAGACTAGCAGCTAACTTTTGGATCCGATCTCGAGTAACTCAACAAAACGCTGGTTTAAGGGAATATGGCCCATCCAGGAACCGAAGTGTTTTCTTGCTCTGAGTTCTCTAAACGCAAAGTAAGCGTTGAGAGCACAGCAAGTTTACGAGTCGTCTCCTGATGCCTCGAGATAGCGTGCGCGCAAGCGACTGCGCCCTTCGAACGATGCACCCCCCCCCCTTCCGCTCCCCTGGCGTCCCTTCATGCTCCTTCCGAAAGACGGGCGGGGCGTTTCCTCTCTGTTTGATGAGCAATCGACGGCAGGCCCGCACGCGGGAAGATGTTATCTCATGCGCTCTCCGTGCGACGGAGACAGACGGCCGGCTAGTTTAATCTCCGCTTCAGCCGCGTTCGTCGCCAGCGCTCGCGAGCTTTTACCCGCGGCTAGAATGCGCGTGGTGATGTTATTAATTTGGACTTTATACGGAAAATTACGGTACGGTACGGTCCGGAAAATTACGGTACCCTCTTAGGTGACTAGGGGGGGGGGGAGGCCGCCCCCCCTGCCCCCCCCTGTGCGCACGCCTATGCTCCTGAGATGATTTTTTCCATGAGATTTGCAATGAATCGAAATATTTCTAGCCTTCATAAGAGCCCCATAATAATACTCAGGTGCTCGAACGTTAATGCAATATGCTTCTGTATTTCACTCCAGGATGTAAAATTCGCTGCTCTAAAGTGCTCCCAGATGCAAAATTATCTGCTCCAAAGTGCTCCAAGATGAAAATTTTGCTGCTCCGAAGTGCTCCAAAACCGAAATTTTGCTGCTCCAAAAATTGCTCCAAATCAGAAGTCCTCGGTAGCATCACTGACAAACACATCCGAGAGAACGAAGGCCCCGCATAGCAGCCCGCTTAACGTGAGCAGAAAAGTTTAACGCGCTGTCAACAACAACACCAAGATCACTGATCTCAAAAACCTTGCATAAGGACACAGAATTGACAGAGTATTGAAATGACATGTTTTGCGAGTGATGGATATGAATTTTGTCTTCGAGGTATTCAGAGAAAGGTTATTACCATAGCACCATTCGGAAAAAGAGCGCAAGTCTGGCTGCAGCAAGCGGCAGTCGTTAACTGAATGAATTTCCTCAAAAATCGATGTCATCGGCATACAAGAGGAAAGAAAAATTACTAATGGCAAAAGAAACATCATTAACGTAAATTAAAAATAGGAGTGGGCCTAATACCAACCCTTGAGGGACCCCACTAGTCACTTTATACAAAGAAGACATTTGGCCATTTACGGCTACATAACAATATCTATTGAGTAGATAGCTCTGCAGGAGATTCACAACCGACAAGTCAACACCAAAGTGCGCAAGTTTAACCATAATCAGTTTGTGGCTGACTACGTCAAAAGCCTTGCTCAGGTCACAGTAAATTACGTCAACCTTCCTCTCTGAGAAATAGGTGTGGAGATCTGCGTCATGAAACTAGCGAGATTTGTGGTAGTTGAGCGGCCAGCGAGAAAACCATGTTGATTAGGAATCAATGAGTTTTTCACACTAAAAGACAATATGTTGTGAAGAGCCAGCTCGAAGATCTTTGATGTGGCACATAGTAGAGAAATCGGGCGATAATTAGAAGCATCTGTTTTAGAGCCCGACTTAAATACTGGAAAAACACGAGCAGTTTTCCACATGCTAGGAAATGTGGAAGTGTCCAGTCAGTTATTAAATATCGTAGTCAGTACTGGGACAAATATACTACCATAAGATTTTAGTATGGCGGAGGGGATGCCATCTGGACCACATGATAATGATGGTTTTGAGCGCTTAATGCATTCGCAGATAAGATTTTCATCCGGCGACAAAGCACTGGATGAGCTAACAGCCTTGGGATGTTGTCTGATATCAGTGCTAGAGTCTGAGGCCTTATAAACGGATGAGAAGTGCGTGGCAAAACAGTCAGCGACGGCATGAACTTCTACCCCATTTGAGTCCAGCAGTCTGAAGGACTCTCCGCTTTTGCTAGACCGTTTACGTACATACTTCCAAAACTCAGCCGGCCTGTCATGGGCGCTTTTTTCTAAGAATTCAATATACGAACTATGATCCCATTTATATAGGCGTTTAGAGAGAGAGTTCGAAAGAAGCTGAACTCTTCCTTCCACTCGCTGAATGGAGAACATTTAGATTTCCTGTGTGCGTGATCTATATGCTTCAGTGCACTGATAAGTTCAGATGAGAACCAGTGGGGATGTTTACGTTGTTTAGGTGTATATTGGGGAATAAAATTGCGCATGCCGCTCAGTACAAGCTCCGTAAACCGATCAACCAGGTCATCAACATTTGGTTTGTCAGTAACCTGTGACCACTCAACGGTGGACAAGTGATGATAGAGGCCCGTGTGATCACCTCGTTTGAAGGCAAATCTCGGAGATTTGTTTACGTAACTGCTGAAACTCGTTGTTTCGGCCGATGCGGATAATGTTACGTTAAGTGGTGGGTGGAATTTGTCAGGACGTACAAGAGAGATGTCGGAGCGGGAAACTTCAAGGGGTTGGTCGTTTGACACACACAGGTCTAAGACGTTGCCACTGGAAATGACGACTGAGTTATGTTGCAGTAGGGAATTAAACGCCAGAAAGTCCAAGAGCAGGCTGCAATAATAATAATAATAATAATAATAATAATAATAATAATAATAATAATAATAATAATAATAATAATAATAATAATAATAATAATAATAATAATAATAATAATAATAATAATAATCAATCAATCAGTCATTTATTTAACGTGCCCAGGAACAACCGTAAGGTCTTTCTGCTGGTGCACGCAGAAAAAAACAATAAAAATAAACAATACAATACAGACAGTTTTCAGAATGAAAAAGATAATAATAATAATAATAATATAATAATAATAATAATAATAATAATAATAATAATAATAATAATAATAATAATAATAATAATAATAATAATAATTTAACGTGCCCAGGAACAACCGTGAGGTCTTTGTGCAGGCGCACGCAACAATAAAACAGTAAAAATAAACAATACAGACAGTCTTCAGAAATAATAAGAGCAAAAACGCGTAGACAAAGAGAAATGGACACAAAAGGGGAGGACTAAAATAAGACAACACGAGAAATATTGAAGGGGAATGAAAAATTAGCATATATACAAGTATGCGGAAAGACGGAGAAGGGAAGACTTTGTACATTGTGCCATACTGTGTGTTGGGGTCGAACTTCGTACGTTCGCCGAATACCTTCACATTGTTACCCGCCCCGCGGCCGGCGTGCCCGCGCCAACACGGAAGCGGTAGTTCCGGGTGGTGGAACGAATACTGTCTGCTGGTCACAAAGGATGCAAGGACTCACGTCTCCCGAGGGGTTCAATTATGGTGCCTTACAGGAGACCGTGGCCGAGCCGGGCTACAGGGACGGAAGGTACACTTGCGCCTTCGCGGTGACAGCCAAAAGCACCGGCAACGGCGACAATGACGCACGGGCCAATTGTATTGATGGCCCGTCAGCCCAGCATTGCAAGTACGTACCCGGATGTGCTTTCCCCACGACCCGTCAACGATTCAGAGCCTGAATGTCCAACGAGACGGAATGTCCAATGGGTCACGTGACCGGCGAGACTGAATGTCCAACGAGACGGAATGTCCAACCGAGACGGAATGTCCAATTTAGAAGAGATAAACGTGCCCTCGTTTGAAATTTCTCAGACAACTGATTCATTGGGTTAAGATAGCCTAACGGAAGATCGAATTTTTTGTGTGTTTTGCAAATATCGACAGTCTGTGGCGTCGGGCGTCGTATTTTTGTTTCCGTATTCGCTTTACTACATTTATCATAATTTCAAGTTTTGTTAGTTTTATTTCTATTTTGTATTTTTAGTTTTCATATGCATGTTGAATATGTTACTTTATTGCTTTATTTTGTTTGTTTGCATACTTTGCTGTTCCTGTTTATCTTTGTCATAAATCGGACATCACAGCCCCTTAAAAAATTACGAGAGAGGGTGCTCCCTCGTCCACATTGTGCGGTATCTATGTGCGTTTAATCCCTGAGAGTGTTACCAACGCCACTCGTAGCTAAGGCGGCGAGTGTGAAACACTATTTTTGCCAGAAAGCGTCACGAGGCAGGACGAAGCCTTTGCTATGAAAGTGCGAAAGAAGAATAGTTCAAGAAACTCAGTTATTTGTTAGAAAACCAACAGCCAATTAAGCCAAATAAAACATTGGGGACATTATTTGTTGCTTTTTTAAACTGCGATGTAAAAATTATAACATATTCAAAGGAATCCAAGTAGACGAAAAAACACCCTTTCCATCGGTCGGATCCGAACCCGCAACCTTATAATTACGGCGACGATTTGCGCTTGCTAACACTCCCAGGGATCAAGCTCACATAAATACCCAACAAAGTGGATGAGGGAGCGCCCTCCGTCGTAGCTTAATTGTTAGAGCATCAAACGCGTAATGCGAAAGTTGTGGGTTCGAATCCCACCGAAAGAAAGTGTGCTTTTTCGTGCCATTTAAGTCCTTTCAATTTATGTCATATTCGTTACACTACAGTTAAAAACATCAACAAATAACGTACTTATGCTTTCCTTGGCTTCATTGTTGGCTTTCTACGAGCCCCTAGAACAATTCTTCTTTCCTCTTAAAGAATGCGGGTCGAAGAAGCTAGGGAGGAAATTTTCCTTTAAAATTAAATTCTTGGGTTTTACGCGCCAGAACCACGAAATGATTATGAAGCATGCTGAGTGTGGGATATCAGTTTTAGTTTTGACTGCCTTGATGGAAACATGTCATGGCATTTCGGCTACAAGAGAACTGCAGGCCGGTCTAGGAAAGACCATGCCGTTAAAGAGGTGGTGTCACCAAATTTTGAGGTTATAAAAAGCCTGCTGTAGGCTTTCTCTGTAAGCAAGGACGCTCGGCACGAAATATTGCACGCAGCAAACGTTTAGAATATATTTTAATTCACTTCCAAAGTATGTATAAATGCTCATTCTCGCGATCGAGACCCATCGCTAGCGCGACTGACACCGACGTCACTGTGTAGGAAGTGTAACGAAAGTTTTAGTGACGTCACACTACATTAGAATGACGTGCAATGAGCGGTGACCTACAGCTCCGCTGCACCGGGCCAGTGAAGAGAGCATCAGGCCATCCGCTGCGAACTGCTCATTTTTATCTGAGCTTATTGCCGAAGTAGCCAATCTTGCTCGCGTTTTGCAAAGCGCTTCGCGCGAATAATTTTTCATTACAACACATAGCATACAGGTAACCGTTGGCGACAATAAAACCGTTTTTATGATGTTTAAAATCATTTGAAGACTTTTCAGAACCGGCCTGAACACGAGCTTTTCTATTACTCTTCCAATGACGGCGATATTAGTGCTGTGAAACTCAAGTGAAAAAAAAAAAACTGGGTCGGGAACAGACTTTTACGCATTACAGTGAAAGAGCTTCAGCGATTACAATTACTTTTTTAAAAAAGCTAACGGATTACGGAGAAAAGACTGAAAGCTAATCGATTACTCAACAAGGTGAGGTACCGGGCTATTTGGTTTTGCATAATTGTTAAACTGTGCTAAAGTTACAGGTACATATTTTAAGGGAGGACGCACATAACAAAGGCATGAAAAGCGCAAACTTTCAACTCGATCTGTTGAAAAGGCATCAAGTTATATGAACACGAGCAAACGGGTGCAAAAGGGAGTTCTTTAAATATTTTTTTCTTATTTTTAAATACTTCTTTTTTGTGTCTTGTGTCCTTACTTTATTCGCTCGTATCTTTGCGCTTTCTCTCTCTCTCTCTCTCTCTCTCTCTCTCTCTCTCTATATATATATATATATATATATATATATATATATATATATATATATATATATATATATATATGTATATATATATATCCCTGTCATTTGTACAAGCCTGGTATCGAGCAGTATTACGCGCCGTGCGTAATGCGCAGTCTCAGCGCCACGTCCTATCACGACGAAACGAATTTCACGCACGTCGCAAATGTTAGGGCACATTCGGAAAACTTTCACAAAAAATATTGGGATGTGTGGAACTAAAACGGAAAAGCGAAATTTGTGACCGGGACGGAATGTCCAACGAAACGGAATGTCCAACCGAGACTGAATGTCTAACGAGACTGTATGTCCAACGAGACTGAATGTCCAACCGAGACGTAATGTTCAACGAGACGAAATGTCCAACGAGACTGAATGTCCACTATTGGACATTCAGTCTCGTTGTACATTCCGTCTCGTTAGACATTCAGGCCGCAAGCGCCCGTCAACGCCTGAGGCCGAACATTCCGGAAACCGGGGTGAAAGGGAGCTGAGCGGCGGCGGCGAACCGACGAGTGGACGAGAGGCGGTGATTCCTGCGAGGAGAAATCCGGGCCTGGTACTTTCAGCGGCAGCCGCTGGATTTCAAGCAAGACGGACGTGCCGGCCGCGATGTCCTGGATTACTCCTCGTACCTCTCGCTGACCGGCGCCCCGTGACGGACTCCTCGCCCGCTATGCCGTGCGCCGCTCATCGTCGGGACCTTCTCCGTTTCGTCGATGTGTGCACTGTGCCTCTAGCTGTGTTTCGCGGACCCGTCCCTGAACTCCCGTGACCGTTTCCCAATCTTTCCTGTCCTCTTTTCTCTTCGTTGGATGGATGTGCTCCTCTCACTTTTCTCTCTATTTTCCTACTATTCTTTTATTCCCTCCTTGCCCCCACCCCTACAAGGCACTGCGCCGTGTCGCCTATATGCAGACAGAAATTAGGTGCCTTTTTTCTTTCCTGATTAACCCTTTCGGCCCTGGCGGTGTCAATTGACACCATCACACAACATTTACCCTAGCACCTCGGAAATTAAACCAAAACTGCCCATTCTTGGGGGAATACTTCTTCAATGATCCCCACTGCTATTGACACCAAAATTGTGACATGCTTGCGGAGCTGGGCGCCGCAAAGAAGAAGAAGCTTGACCGATGTCATGGGTGACGCCGTGGCGGGTCAGCTGAGGTGGGTAAGCGCCATTTTCGGATCGACGTACCGAAGCTGTTTCAGTGAATATCACACTGAAAAATGAGACGTGGCTCACATTTTGTGTACTCTAGTGAATAGCAGGAAAAAAGATGCCATTTTACTTATTTCACAACCGCTGAGCCCTTATGACCTAATTTGATGTCATGTCTGTAGATCAATTAATACTTGCACCACTGGCTCAATTTTTCGTTTTTGATCTTCTGAGGTCATAACTATTAGGAAAATAGGCACAAAAAAAGTCCCCGACCAAAATAAAAAATTCAGGGCTGAAAGGGTTAACCACTGAAGAAGAAGAAGAAGAAGAAGTCAAGGAGAGAGTTATTCCTGCATTCCGATTGGACTGTAAGAGTGTTTGAATGGGGAGACAGGGAATAAAACTAGGGGTGCAGCGACAGTAAGGGGGAGAAGAGAAACGAATAAACGTCTCTATCCAGAGCGGTCGTTTCCTCGGAGCGGTCGTTTCCTCAAGGTGCCAGCAGATGAAAGTTCTCGCCTTCGGCTTCCTTGGCGGCAGCAGCAAATGTCGCGCAACCAGCGAGGCGAGTGGAAGAAACAAGAAGAACCTAACTCTATGTCAACACAGTGCAAAGCTAGGGTAAAAACAACGACTGTGGAATATGAAAAACGTCAAGATCAAGAAAAATAAAATTATAGAAA
Source organism: Rhipicephalus sanguineus (assembly GCF_013339695.2). NCBI lineage: Eukaryota > Metazoa > Arthropoda > Arachnida > Ixodida > Ixodidae > Rhipicephalus > Rhipicephalus sanguineus. Next base: position 154,230,055 of record NC_051180.1, read on the forward strand.
CTTTGTATTCTGTGAACGGTAGAGTGTGGGAAGAAGCAGGCGGGTACATGAAACGGTCTGTTCTCTCTGGTTAACTTACGCGGAATTCGAAAATTAACACAATTGAGAAGTACAGGGAAGGCCACTACACGAATAGATACACTGAATATCGATGATACTTCTATAGGCGGCACAGAACTTGCAGACCTAATCAACGATTTCTTTGTGAAAGTGGGATGCGTAGATCACGACGTTCAGCCCACATTGTATCTAATCTCGTTATGGGAGTCTCTATTTCTAAAGCCTACTAACACTTCTGAGGTGATTTCGACATTTTTATGTCTGAAAAATAGCCGCAGTAGGGATATGGACGACTTAGAAATCAGACCAATTAAGTATGCCATAGACCTTCTCGCTCCCGTTATAACGCACATTTTTAACGCGTCCCTGTCGACTGGAGTTTTCCCTCGCAATATGCAAGTAGCGCGAGCAATAGTTATACATAAAGGGGGTGATAAAAACAATATTGGCAACTATAGACCAGTTTCTATTCTTTCTATATTATCGAAGGGCCTCGAAAAAATTATCAACGTCCGTATTGATAATTTTTCGCAGAAACATAACTTGCTAACCGAGGGTCAGCACGGTTTTAGAAAAAAAAAACGGTCTACGGAAAGTGCATTAAATATACAAAAATATCTTATTCATCAGAACATTGAAAAAAAAAAAGCTTCTAACGTAGGGTTATACTTAGAAACTAGAAAGATACGGCTTCCGAGGAATAACACTTGAACTTATCCGCTCTTATTTAAAAAGTCGACATCAATTTGTTGAAATTAATGACAACAGGTCACAAACGAAACCGCTAAGAGCGGGAGTGCCTCAAGGTAGCATCCTTGGCCCGGTATTTTTTCTTTATTACATTAATGACATCGTAGAAATTAGTGATATGTGTAAGTTTGTCGCATATGCAGATGACTGCTCCATTTCCTTTAAAGGAAAAGACTTGGAAGGAATAACGCCTATAGCTAGCACTGTCCTGTAACAGAATTCAACACTGGTCACGGGCGAACTGCTTGATTCTGAATGAAGCCAAAACAAAATGCGTCATTTTCCGTGCCCAAGGAAGTTCTACTACATTCCCAGATAACATTGTTCTAGGTCCGTATACGATTACCATTACGTCCTCTATGAAAACACACGGAGTTATATTCACAGCGCACATGTCCTGGAATGATCATGTTGGCAATGTTTGTGCGAAAGTGCGAAAAGTTTTTGGTCTTTTAATTAAATCGCTATCGAAATACATTACCCTTTGAAATTAAGCGCCTCATTTATCGTGCTCTCTTGCACTCACACCTCACTTATTGCTCACTAATATGGGGTAACACCACGGCACAAAATATTCGGATGCTCGAAACACATCAAAAGAAAGCAGTTCGAGCTATTGCGAATGTTTGTTTCTCCAAACATACGGAAGAGCTTTTCCGGCAGATTAAAATAATAAAAGCTGGTGATATTTGGAAAGTGAAAACTCTACAATGCTACAAGAGTGCTATGCTAGGAAAACTAGATTCATTTCTAACCCTCGCTGATCTACAAGAAAATAAAAGTACATATTCACATCGCCGTCAGGCCCCATGGCAAATCCCTTTTTCGTGTACAAATTATGGACAACAGCGCCTTTGTCATACACTGCCTTCCCTACTTAACCATTTCAACAGACAAAGTGTTGATGTGTTACCGCTAAACAAAACTAAAATGTTGAACTTGTTCCTGTAGCGGCTCATTAACAACATGTGATTTAAAAAAATCGCACTGGTTCTTGATAGCATGCTGCTGTTATTGTACTTTTCTTTCCATGTTACAAAAGTAATTGGTAGTTGCTGTATACTTGTTTTAAATGCGAAGCATTTCTTAGCGAACCTTTGGCACTTTCAGCGTTTCTATCTATCTATCTATCTATCTATCTATCTATCTATCTATCTATCTATCTATCTATCTATCTATCTATCTATCTATCTATCTATCTATCTATCTATCTATCTATCTATCTATCTATCTATCTATCTATCTATCTATCTATCTATCTATCATCTATCTATCTATCTATCTATCTATCTATCTATCTATCTATCTATCTATCTATCTATCTATCTATCTATCTATCTATCTATCTATCTATCTATCTATCTATCTATCTATCTATCTATCTATCTATCTATCTATCTATCTAGCCGCCTACGTCTGGGTGCCCTCATGATCGCCTCCTTAACTTGGTGCAGACCAAAACAGGCATGGAAGGGCAAGAGGATTCGGCGAATATGACTGTCCGGTCACGACATGAATAACGTGAAAATCATGTCACGTACGTCGTCAAACCCTTTCTTCCAGACACGGGTGGCACATACCCGTTTACCACGGGCCACGGTGTACTGGTATGCGCCACCGGCGATTAACAGTTTATATCTACCCAGGAACGGCGAGAACAGATATTGGTAACTGAAATGCGAAAGCGTTATGAAAAATCACAGCATATCCACGGAGTGAATGATGATGAGTGGGCGAAGCTGCGGAGGTTCATCGGTAAACCGTGAATCTTCCGTGAATTCTGCCCAGTACATCATCACCGACGTGAGATCGGGCACGTTTATACTAAAGGTTCGATGAGTTATGACGACTTGCAGCTCACTTTAATTTTACATGTACGCTGTGAATTTTCATTGTTTAGAAAACCATTGCTTTAGAAAACATCTGGCGTCTTTCGTTAAGCAGCTGGCGTCTTTTCGTTTTGCTTTAGAAACATCTGGCGTTCTTCCGTTTTGCTTTTACAAAACATCTGGCGTCTTTCGTTGGTTTATTTCATCAATCAACGGCGATTTGAACAAAATTTTTGTTGTTTAATCACACACAGGAGAAATCTCACCAGGCACTACCTTGGAGGTAAAGAATGGCTGCTAATGGGAAAGAGAGACAGAAGAAGTCGGCTTTTAGCTACCGCTGCGAATTTTTTATTGTTCAACAACGCACAGGAAAAATCTCCCACCGGCACCACCTTGGAGGTCAAAGCGCAAGACTGGTTACGCACTACGACTACGAGGGACGAACGGGTGCCGCCTTAAGGAGCTTCGCCCCTAAAACCGACATCGGCAGCGTTGACCCGACGAACGGAAAGAATGAAAATTAGGATCCCAGCAGGAATCGAACCCAAGCATTTCGCGTGGCAATCAGGTATTCTACCACAGAGCCACGCCAGATCTACTAACTGGTATGGAAAGACAGTATGCGCAGGCGTAATGCCAGTACAACGTCACTTGTGGTTGTGGTGGTGGCTATCTAATTTTATAAGAAAGCAATAAGCACTACATATGTACTCCTACGATACAGGCGTTATATCAGATTAACGTCTGTGGTTCGAATCTTGGTTCCGCTTTTATAGCAATCTAATAAACATTACATTTGTATTTCTATGATTCAGAAAGCTATATTGAAGCATTACTCGACCCGGAGGAATATATTAACGAAAGTTACGTATGATATTCACATCATCGCATCGTTAGTCCACCAGTACGACGCAGTGTCCTCATCATTTCTTACGAGGCTGGGCGGTGGCCTCAGGCTTACCGAGGATGATTACAGATTGATAGCTGCTTTGTAGACTAAGCTACGTAGGCCACATACACCCAGGTAGTCTACGAATACGACAAGCGCTATCCACTGATGTTGCTCTATGTAGTACTATCCAGGCCTATCAGCCTCGACGGCCTATACGTCACCAACGAGAAGGGCGACTTCACGTTCCGACATGTCGCCGGCTCTATCGACAGACAATTTGTCGACGAAATGACCGAGGCATCCCCGAATTCCGACAGCTGTACTCATACTTCACTACACATGGACCCCTCGTCACCGCGATCACGACCAGATCCGATAAAAAGTTGTTTTTTGTTTTTTTTTTAACGATGTCAGTTTACAGAAAAGTGTGTACAAGAGTGGTAATACACAAGGAGCCCCAAAGTTAGAAACTGTCAGGGGGGCTCCCATACATGATGTTAACGGGAGAAGAAACAAAATATACATCATTCAGTGGTTACGGTATCTTCGGTAAGAAAAAAAAATGCACAGTGCGAAATAACGAAAGTAAAACATACATATATGTTTAGCAAGGCAAAAAAGGAAACTCTGAAGAACAAACAATCGCAAGTTACAATGCAAAACATAAGGACAATATAACATGTAGCAATTGTTATCGCTACATTAAAAAGCAGTTGCTAAGATGAAGACAATTTTTCCAAAAAATGTTTCTTTACTTGTTTTTTGAATGCATGTTCCGTGGTTAACGA